>NC_072738.1:11436654-11741906 GCF_026930045.1 Uloborus diversus | reverse complement strand
CATTAGGGATTGAGAAAGATGCCCACTAGAAACGTTTTAAGATTATATTTTTTCCCTTAAAAAGTCGTATTTAAAAAAAAGAGCTCCATTACGGGTAAATATGCGGATCTGCTTTCAATCAAAAAACAAATTGATTGATTAGTTGAAGGTCTGGGTAGCACAAATAGAGGAGAAAAAATCTGACTTTCAAATTAAATAACTCTAAAACTACTATTCATTTCTATAAATACTTAATATCAACTTTTTTCCTCAGAAATGTCTCTTTAAATCATAAAACTTTCAAATAAATTTCATGAAATTTTGATTCACGAGAACTTGAGGTGCAAGCGGAAGAAACTGTCACAGAGAGTGGCGGCAGCCGCAGCAGCAGGAATTGTTTTTCTTGTTTTGTGCAGAGGAATATTTTTTAAAAAATTGTTTCATTAATACCAATTCATAAAATGACTGTAACTGACTGAACAACTTAATCTGAAATTAGCCCAACATATGCATCAGCAAGTATAATTTCAGAAGAAAATGGAATCATTTAAATTTGATAATATGGAAAATAATGGCAAACTAATGCACGTACTGTCTGTCTTTTACGAGAAAAGCTCCCGCTGTCAAGTCTGAGCCCGTCTACTGCCATAGAAACGGATTTTGTTCGTTTTCTGGTAGGGTTATCAGGAAGGCTTTTTAGTGCCATTTCGCCACTCGTCTGCTCGCCTTTGTGCAGTCATACAGGTTTTCCTAACATTAAGCTTCCCTTGCAAATACGAGGCGCGCTTTGTAGCTATAGCAGTAGACAGGCGGAGACATTTTGACGGTGGCTTTTCTCGTGATGGTCGGACAGTAAATTGGTTCAAGTGTTATCCTACAAGTTAGACAGAAAAATACATTGGCTCCTTTTGTTTTGTATTATTTTTCACAGATACCTATCTATATATAAAATGTATGGGTCATGCTCAGATAAACAAGCAATATCCTTTTTAAAAAGAAATTGCTTTAATCTTCCACCCCATTTTTTAAAATTTATTCTTTTTTTTTTTTTTTGGCGAATCCATTTATTTCTTCCTTTAGGGGAAAAAAACAAATAAAAACTGTGATGGTTGCTTTAGTTAATTTAGTAAGTTTTCACCATTCAGGTTAGGTAGCCAGAAAATATGGGAATAATGTTTGTGAAGATGGTAATGAGAGCTACAGAAATGACCAACAGCTAAAGAATCAAGCTCAAATGATATAATGTAGTGAAATTGTGCAGGGGAAAAGAAATTAATATTTAATCTTTTGCTGAACAAGAACAAATCAGATTAAAATCTTTCTGATTGGTTGAGTAAACTGTTGAAAATATTAGCTTGGGAACATTTATTATTAAAAAAAAAATGCAATCCCAAATTTTTTTATAAAGCAGTCATAAAATTAAGACCAGTAATAACGACACATAAAAATGCTCTGAATAAAATTTAAGGAAAAAACCCAAAAATTAATGTTTTTACTTGCTGAAACCAAAGTTTATTACTCTGCATAACCTATTAAAGTACCAGTCGTTTTTGAAAAACTGGTAAAAGAGTATTGGTTTTCTTTCTTTCTTTATTTTTTTTGACAGAAACATGTGTACGTATACTGCCATGTGCAGGTAAAGGGCAGCAACTGCAAATTTTTCATTTAAAATTTTTGTCATCTATTGTATGTTAGCTTTATTTTACAAGCTTTCTTATTTGGTTTCCGCTGAAAAAAAGGCGCGAAAAAATGTCTAATTCCAAGACTTCCCTGTGGTTAATGTGGAATCTTACACACATTTCTTCAAATATCTCTAAAACTCATTTCTGCAGATACTGCCGTTTACCTGCACATGGCAGTATAGTGAAGCTCTGTCTACAATTTCAGCAGTGGGGAAAGTGTTGGATTGACTCACAAATGGGCTAAAAGAAATTGGAAAATATTATATTATGAAGAAAGTGTAAACGAGTTAATTACATTCATCACTGAAACTTTTTGATGAATATGCATCAAAGACATCAGAGTCGCTCATTATCAGATAACATTTTCTTAACAAAATATAACAATATTTAGTAAAAAACAATTTGTGGTTAACTGTTTACTCCTATGATATTTACGAAATAAAAATAGAAAAAACAATCTTTTCCCCACTAAATGCTTTATAACGATCTACTGCTAACAATCTTACAGCTAAATGTAAAATGATCCGATATGCTTTGTGCTACAGTCTTTTTTCAATTATTTTTTATTGAAAATTAAAAGTGAAAAACCAACGTAAACAAAGCACCAATTCTCAAGAAAGTATAGCAAAAAACTTTTTCAAGGCTACAATGGATCCTCTTCATCCGTGCAAAAAGCTCACCACACACACCAAAAAGTCACAAGATAATTCTCTTGTAACAGCCCTGGGGCAAATGTTTTTTTTTTTTTTAACTTTGTTCCATTTTGATACAACAAGTTAAAATAATCAGTTACTGCTGTCTATAAAAAATACTTTCTTCAGGTATTCTACACTAACAATATAAAGCAGAAGAGTTAGTTTGAATGCGCTAATCTCAGGAACTGGTTTAAATTGAAAAATTCTTTTTGTGTTGAATACTCCATTTATTGAGGAAGGCTACAGACTTTATAACATCACGCCATGACTAACAGGAGTGGAGCATCAATAAATTGAAATTAAATCATTAATAATCATAATGTATTTTTTGTTGCATCAATAGCTCAAACATGTAGCTCAGTCGGTAAAGCGCTGGGTCAGCAACCCTAGGGTCGCGGGTTTGAACCCGGCTGCGAGTGGGAAGATTTTCAGCATTTACTACCCGGCTCATTAAAAATTACTTAATTTATAAATGAAGGGTTTTCAATTATTTTTATTATTGATTTTTTTTTTCTTTTTTCAATTTTCTTATTTAATGGAAAACATTGCTGTGGATCAAGACATGTCATTTTTTCTTTTTATACATCATATGAAGCAGTGAGAAGCAAAGGGATACAAGTGGACATTTTCAAGTTTTGAGTAAAACGCATATAAAGATTATGTCCTTGGTAGGCTTTCATTGAATTTTTTTTTTTCTAAATCATGCTGTACAGCAACACCTACCAGGGCTACTAGCACCATCCCTTGCCCCAAGACAGAGGAGAGGTTCACCTACCATGTGTACTGGTTATCTCCAAATTTTTAATTTTGCCACTTACATCCCTTTGCTTCCCACTACCTCATATATATATATATATATATATATATATATATATATATATATATATATATATATATATATATATATATCATAGAGTGATGTACTTAAAATAGTTTCTTAATACATTGTCTTATTAAAACGGGTGAAACCGTGGGGCACGGCTAAAAATAAATGAAAGTATAAATTGTTTCTCAATATTATTACTGACCTAGGCAACGATGTTTGCTAGTCAAAAATATAAGAGTGGAAATGGTTTTTCAATACATACATCACAGCCCAATATTTGTACTCCATTCTTCTTTGCAGAGTGAATAAGAACAAGATGCTAAATGCCACTGAGAGAAATAAATATGTAGATAACACACTCAGCCACTCATACACAGCAACTGCAATAAAAATATGTTACACCATTGAAAGCATAGCAGAAATTAAAAAAAAAAAAAAAAAACAATATTTTCATACAGTAAAATCTGAATTAAACACAAATGGCAACAGGAAAAATGAACATTTCAGGTACAGCAAAGAAAAAGGATAAAAATTTACAACTTTTTGTAAAAAAACAAAATACAGTACCCCCTTGTTGCATCGTTACAACACTGATTTGGATATATTGAGCTTGTCCTTTCTCTCCCAAAAAATTATACATATATTTAAAAAACAATGCTTCACATTTCACACACCACAGAAAGATTTAAAAAAATATATATCTCAGAAAAATTTTGTCTTCTTTGTTTAATCAATGAAAAAAACCAGTATATTTTAAATGCACTTACTTTGTTACAGTTTAAACTACAACTTTCGGTTCATATATCACCATAAAACATTTAAAATGCTTTTTTTTTTAAAGAAAAAGTGATAAATGTTTTTAAAGAGTAATTTGATTAAGAAAAATACCCTAATATGATATTTAACAGATCTTTTTGTAGGGGCACATGTAATTGGTTTTTGCATTAATTAAATCGTTACTTTTCTTGACCTTCGTTATATTGCGTTATTGGATATACAGCGCTTTTTTGTTGTCTCCCAAAAAGCGCAATATAACCAGGGGTTAATCTAATTCTGTATCAATAGAGAATTTTGATGATTTCCAAACATGAAATTGCCACAGTACAGCATTTGAAAGCAAATACTTCAATTACTCACGATTATTATATCAAAATATTTATATTTAAAAAGTAAACTCTGTATGTTCTGTACATTTTAGTTAGGTTCCTGTGATTTTTGCTTCTGCCACCAAGCATTTGCTTTTAACAAACCAAGAGCCTTTCTCTCCTGCTACCACCCCCTGCATGTCAAATATATCAGAGAAAAACGTGCTAAAAATGAGGAAAAGAAATTTCTTTAATTTCAGTTCACTGTAATCATCAAAATGTTAGAAATAGATAATTTTTAAAAATGTATCTTTGGACATAACATTGCAAAAGAATGGAACTTAAAGGCATGCCAGGGTTCATACTTTATTTGGATGAAAAAATTCCATGACTTTTCCAAGACTTTTTCATGGCTTCAATGAACATTTTAATGACCTCGTTACACGAAGAGAATAGAGAAATTTTTCTGTATTCTATCGCCTGACTTAAGATCTTTATTTTCTAAAACATTCAACAAATTAAGATAAACTCTGACAAATTTAATAATAAAGTCCTTACGAGTGATGGAATCGAACTCACATGCAATTGAATCGCTTTTTCTTTTTTGAGTGGGCGTGGCAAAACTAAGAACGTGAAATTTTGCTACTACAGGATATACAAATACAAATACAAATACAAAAGTGACGACCAGCAACAGGCTCTGGGCCCAGCTAGACTGGTCCTAGTCAATTTACAATCCCCAGTGAAGATCAATGGCCCTCTTAAAACTATCTACTCCCTTGCTCATTACCACCTCTTCTGGTAAACTGTTCCAAGGTTCCACTACCCTGCTAAAATAATAATTTTTCCTAATATCCATGTTAGCCTGAGATTTAAATAGCTTAAAACAATGACCCCTTGTCCTGTTTTCAGTGCTAAACTTCAGCCCCGTAACATCTTTCGTTTTAATAAATTTAAACAGCTGAATCAGGTCCCCTCGGTCTCTTCTTTGCTCAAGACTGTACATTTTTAGCCTTCTAAGCCTGGAATCATAATCTAAGTGGGAAAGTCCACTTATTAGCCTTGTAGCCCGCCTTTGAACCCTTTCCAATGCATTAATGTCTTTCTTAAGATAAGGAGACCAAAACTGAACAGCATACTCCAAATGGGGTCTTACCAAACTTCTATATAAGGGCAGAAGAACTTCTTTAGATTTATTTGAAATAGATCTATTGATAAACCCAAGCATCTTATTGGCTTTGTTGCTAGCAATGCTGCACTGTTGGCTAAACTTTAAATCCTGACTTATTAGGACCCCCAGATCAGTAACTTTGTCTGCCTGACTAATGACTGAACCTTACAAATAATAACTTGTACACTTATTTCCATGCCCTAAATGTAGCACTTGACATTTCCCAACATTAACAACCATACCCCATTTATCAGCCCACTCCGTAATATGATTTAGATCCTCTTGCAGCTGATTTGCTTGTTCTTCATTTTCTACAGTCCCCATAACTTTGACATCATCAGCAAAACAATTCATGTTCCCAGAAATATTTTTGTGAATATCGTTCATAAAGACAATGAACAAAACAGGCCCTAACACTGATCCTTGAGGAACCCCGCTTAAGACCTCACTCCAATTAGAATAATTTCCCCTTACAACTACTCTTTGTTTCCTTCCGGTCAGCCAATTTTTTACCCAAATGAAAGTTTTCCCTCCTATTCCTATATCAGCTAATTTGCTAAGTAGAGCAACATGCGGTACCTTATCGAAAGCTTTTTGAAAATCAATGTAAACAACATCTACAGGCTTCTTATTGTCCAAAGCCATGGTAACTTTGTCATAGAAATGTAATAAATTAGTTGCACAAGATTTACCTTTCCTAAAACCGTACTGAAAACTAGTCAATAGATTATTAGTCTCTAGAAAATTTACTATCTTAATTTTCATCAATGTTTCAAAAATTTTGCAAACCACCGAAGTTAGACTCAATGGTCTATTAATTCCCGCATTCCCTTTAGACCCTTTCTTGAAGAGCGGTGTAATGTTAGCCAGCTTCCAGTCCTCTGGCACTGTCCCCGAATTATAAGAAGCATTGAAAATGTTTGCGATTACATCTGCTAATTCCTCTGCACATTCAACTAAAATTTTCGGATAAATATTATCTGGCCCCGGAGCCTTAGTCTCTTTAATTTTTTTCAAATGAAGTAAACAGAAAATTCAAAATAAGTGATGTCCAGACAGTAAAATCACATCGCAAAAAATGGCAAGCAAATACGACAGAAGTGGATGCAATGAGATTTCAAAATTCAGATTTAATTTTTGGATCGTTAAATTTTCCACTTTTAATAGCTTTTATGTGCTATACTGTTAAATCACTCAAGATTTCTAACGCTCCTTTAGCTACTGTTCCTTTCTCTTTATCCAGTACATTTTTCCATGACTTGAAATAAATTTCCACGACTTTCAATGAAAATTTCAATTTTCCATGACTTTTCCAGGTCTGAAATGTTATTTTTTTTCCATGACTTTCCAGGATTTCTATGACCCGTACGAACCCTGGCATGCCTTTTTTTTTACCATAACATTGAGGCATCGGGAATCTGAATAATACTCTACAAAACATGGACAATATTTTGTTGAAATACTGATATCTGCAGAGGTCCCTCCCCCAAGGGCGAGGGTGCACCCCTCAATATCGCAGAGACCCCGCCCCCAAATGAGAAAAATACCCCTCAAAAAAATTTCAGTGGCACAGTCTGCAACATGACCCTTCAAGGTGGGCACCCCAGGTATCTGAAACTTCCTGACAATCGTCATCTAATTCTGACATTGCGAAGATATGGGGTTTAAATGAAATTTTGGGAGAACTGATGAGGAACTGCAAAATTACAAAAATCTGACAAATGGCTCGAAGCTATTGAACTTTTCGTTCAACAGTTTAGAAACAAGAACAGCCATTGAGAAAATAGTAAACTACACATCATGTGCTGCCCGAACCGATTTTGAGTGTCACAGGCAAGGGGTTAATAGCACTGTCATACACACTTAGACACACTGCACTGCTCAAACATTTTTAGAATTTACTAGTGGTACCCGAACGGCTTTGCTCGTAATAGAAAAATTAAAAGGTCTTTTGGTTCGCCTGTATATTTACAAATAATGTATGGTGAATTTTCTCGCCAATTGGCTTGTACCCACTTTACGGTTACACGTTATGATACTTTCATAATTTACTCGTCCATCTTATGATAATTTTGTTCTTAAAATTGTAGTAGAAAAAGAACCACATCGAATTTTCTAAAAGTCGCACACCCCCATGCTACGAACAAACTTTGTGCCAAATTTCATGAAAATCGGCCGAACGGTCTAGCCGCTATGGGCACCAAAGATCCAGACAGAGAGACTTTCAGCTTTATTATTAGTAAAGATTAAAATTTAATGAGGATAAGTTTTAAGTAGTTGAGCTCCAACTAAAATGAGGAAAATGAAGTAATTTTGAGAGACTTTTTTACTTACCCAATATTGATACTGTGATTGCCTGAGAAATCATCTGCAAAAGAGTTTGTTAAACATTAAAAATATGTGTGATACTAACACTCAACAATGAAACCAAGAACATAGTAAAGGTTCAATTATATTTTGTTGCAATCAAACAAAAATAATGAAAAAAAAAGGGGTATCACTAAATATGTATATTTTGGATATCTACACACCTGATCATAATACTAACCTTTGATTCATTTTTCAAGTTTGTTGAAGGTAGTACATGATTGTGCTTTTTGGACAAGAGTACAATATTCACAAAAATATAAAGTTTTGGGAAAAGTTTATACTTGGTTCATTAAAAAAATTTAAAAATGTAGTAAATAGTTAGACAAAAGTAAAAATTCTTATTTTTAAAATTAGAGTGATACAACACTCAGTTTCCTTGCCATCTATTTGCAGAAGTCAGTCAATACAGTGTTGTTAGAAATAAGAATTTAAATCTATGCGTTATGATAGTGCCTAGTATAAGTTTTATGAATCAACTAAAGGTGGAAACTAGCCAGCGACGACTAAAAAATTTTTTTTAATTCTTTGGTGACTAAACAATGTCAAGACAGTCACCAATGCTAACGTCAAAAATATGTAATAAATCAACGAATAAAATTATCTTTATTTAATTTCAGACTTATATGCTTTTAGTTCATTTTATTTGTATGACGGCTTCATTACCTCTAATTTTAAAATCTTATTTTAAATAAAAATTGCATTTTTCAGAAAAGATTTATTATTGCAATTAAATGAAAAAATCTAAGATATTAGTATGAACAAACATAATGTAATACAGTTGGTTCTCTATTTGACTTTCAAGGACCAAAAAAAAAAAAAAAAAAAAAAATCGTCCATAAATAGAATGTGTTTTTAAACAGAATATTTTTCTAAAACTACAGTGAACTTGGGACCGTGAAAAGTTGTCGTTAAATAAAGAAAGTCCTAAAAATAGAGAGCCAACTGTGTTACATTGCAAAGTGATATGATGGAGGGCGTAAAAGTTCATTTTAAGACGAACATGGAACCATTTGTTTGGGGTAAATGAATTCTTTTAAAAAAGAGAACATAATTACATGTGCATGCAACAATTACAAAAGAATGAAAAAAAGTTTACAAAAAAAAGGAAAAATACTATTTCCCTAACCATTCTTTTAAAATGTGCAAGTGGTTGTTGAGACTTGGGAGGATAAACAATACTAAAATGTGCTTCTATAAAGTCATTACTGAGTTCAGAATAGCATATCTTAAAACATGTGGCATTTGAAAAAAAGGGAAAGGGGGGAGAGGAAAAGATGACGAAGCATTTGATGCATTGAGCATTATCTGTACCTCAAAGACAAACTAATATGAGTCACATTATTGTTAGCTTGCAGGAGAGAATAAAAATATTTGTCTGTGCACATAAAGTTAGGGACTCTTATAACCTTGGTAGTAAATGAAAAGAAAATTTTTTTTTAATTGGAACTATGCGGCTATGGCCCAACTTGAAATAGAATTCTACATACAAAGCAGCAGTAACCTGAAAGCCGCCATTTTTGGACTTACCTCAGTCTGGTCTTGAGGTGCAGGCATGATAAAAGCTAAAACAAACACACAACTTTGAGAAGTAAAACAGAATACCTATTTTTTAACTTGTCAATAAGAATTATCAAATAGCGATTCACTAAAGTTGTGGTAAACGATTGCATACATTGCATTTAACTTGAATTTGGATTTTACAAAAAACCAGATTTAATGAGTCCAGTCCCAAGTGTCTCATTAAACATGGTGCACTGTATGAGTATTTACAGGAGAAAAAAAAAAAAAAAGAATCATTTATCAAACTGAATGGGGGATATAGGATCCAAGCATGGATGGTATTTTGCATTTACTGCAAAAGCAGAGGTCACGGCTTCAAACATCATCACATCCTAGAACAATCATACACAAATGCAGAAGTGATGACCAGTAGCAGGCTAGTCCTCGTCAATTTATCACTCTCCAATGAAAATCAAGAGCCCTTTTAAAACTATTCATCTCATTGCGAGTAACAGCTGCTTCTGGTAAACTATTCTGAATGATTGCAACTCTACTATTCAATTAGTGATTTGCCTTAAAAATATTAGTCTGGACTTTGAATAAGTTCACTATAAATATTGAAATCAGGAAAAAATATTTCAATAGGACTTTTACTGCACAGAACGGCTAGTTTGAAAAGGCTGCTACTTGTGATGAGACCAACAGAGCTTTTTTGCTGGTTATTTATTTATATATATATATTTTTGCATTTGTATAGCTGAGATTTGGAACTGCTGCAGCCAAAATATTTTTTGTTTGGAAGATCTTGCAAATACTGAACAATATAAAAAAAAATAGGGATAAAATAATCTTTGTTTTTTTCCCCGAAAAAAGAAAACATAAGATACATACATGCAAAAAGAGTGCAATATGATGCCACCATTTGACGTGATGGTGCAATTTCAATGACAGGAAAATGAGTAAGCTATACGTCAAGGCAAAGATGATAAACACAGACATCAAATACATGTTGCTGAAAAAAGAACAGAAAAACAAATCTGAAATAGTAAAGGCTTAGATAAAAAAAGACCTTAACAAAATACTAATCAATAAATAATCTCAATTTTCCATTCATTCAGAAAGAAAAAAAAAATGGTGGGAAGTTTTTTGAAACACATTTAATGTACCACTACTTTTCCCCATGCTCCATGCATTTTTTGCCTCAAATAAAAACAATAATATTAATAATGAATGCAACCAGGGCCCACGCTAAGCATTCGCCAAATAGGATAAAATCATAAATTTGGCTAGTCTTGGCAAATGGAAAATCCTCAGACATTTCCACAAAAAATAGAAAAATAGTTTTCCCCTCGATCCACAAAATTATTATTAAATAATCTACAAGAAAACAAATAACAATGAATTGGGAACTCCATGTCATATGCATTGTTTTTAAGTGTTTAGTAAACTTAAGTGTATGCTGCATAACGCACTTGCATTGTATATTTTATAAAATTATTCTTTGTTTTCTAATTGAAGTTTTGTATAAAAAAAATTAAAAATTCACAATTAAAATTTACTAAAATTAAGTCTTTGGCTATGATTTATGGAATTTGGCTTAGACAATTAAAATTTGACTAATTTGTGGGCTAGCAATTTGAAGTCCCTAGCACAGGCCTTGGCAATAATAGGACAGTATATACTAGCATACAAGCAGTGGCGTAGCTACACTTTCTGCCGCCCGGGGCGGTTCCTCAATTTTCTGCCCCTTTTTTTATGGGAAATAGTTGATACATTATAGAGTCAAAAGTATTTTGATAAGATTTTAATAAACAAGAAAAGAAACTTTTTTTTTTTTCCTTCTGCAAGAAAAACAATTCTTGCAGGGGAAGAAAAAATGTAATTTAGGAAACTCCACTGTGTGTGTGTGTGAAACATTCCAAAAGTTTAGTTAAATTTTGGAATTTTTAGTAACGCTTATAAAAGAGATGTTTGGAGCTCCTTCCAAATTTTTCTTTTGTTTTCAAAATTAAAAGTAGTTTTATGCACTCTTTGGTGACATTAGGGGGGGGGGGGTCGGACTTCTCAAGGAAATTTTCCGAAATTAAAGTTTTAAAAAAGCAATTTCAGGCTACTTTTGGATACGTGAAGATATTGGGGAAGTTTCGGGGGCGCTGTCTGGGAAGCTTTTCAACAAAATTGAAAACACGTTAATGTAGTCCGTATCTAGTGGTGTAAGGGTCTCCCTTAACTCCAACAAAGACTGGATTTTCCTCCAGAAATATTTTCAAACTTGAAATCAATTTTAGTCGATCTATGATAATGTTTAAGAGAATAGGGAACATTCAGGTCTGGAAATTTTTTGATGCTGAAGTTTCAAAAATGCGATTGTAAGCTATCTTTGACGGCGTAAGTTTCCAAATGTTTCTAAAAATATTGGGAAGTCAGATGGTTTTTCCGTCTTCCCTGGAAACTTTTTGAAAATGACGTCATAAAAATGGGACTTCAGCCGTTGTTTGACGGACAACGTTATGAGAGAGAGTTCGGAGGAGGGATTTCCCACCCGAAATCTTTTTCAAAATATTGTGATTCTTTTTAAGCTCTTCACTACTGAGAAAAAAAAAGGATTTGTGGTCTTCCCTCAGAAATTTCTAAAAACGAAATTTGGAGCCAACTGTTATGATGTTAGGTGATATCATGCACATCTGGGGTCCCTTAGAATTTTTCTGAAGTTTAAGTTTAAAAAACCCAACTTTAAGCTATTTTTGGAGACATTGGATGAGATGGCGATTTTAAAGTTCGAAGTTGATGTCCTAAATGTATACAGGAAAGGTCAGGGCTTGATCGCCCTCAGGAATTTGTTGGTATTGAAGTTGTAAAAACTCTATAATCAATATTAGGCTAAAAGATGAGATGTAAAGGGATAGGGTGGGCGTTATCCCTTGGAAATGTTTCGAGACCAAATTTGGATGATTCTCTTTCTCACTAATAGAGGTCGAAATGTGAAAGATTTTACTAATTGAAAACCTTTCCTTAAAACGAATGACCGAATGTGAAACTCATTGCATAAAGCAAGAAATCAGCCACCATTTGAGACCTCTCTCCTTTTATCCTTGATGTCACTTTCCCTTAATTTTTTTTTTTTTTTAATACAGTGGTTTTCTTGGAACTTACATAAAATCAAGTGGTAGCTTCATCATATAATGAAACGTTATGAAATATATTGTTTCCTCCATAAAAGTTGACCTTCACAGCAAAAAGAAAAAAAACATGGTCCCTTGACTTTACACTACCACCTCCCTCAGTCTGTAGACAAAGGAAAAGAAAAAACGAACAATAGTGCTGTGATGGAGATGTCCACAAGAAAAACACATGTTTTGTATTAGAGTAATTTTATTATCATAGTCATACTAAAACCTCGTAAGGAAAACTCATTAAATTTTTTCGCATCAAAAGTGAAATTGCTGCCCCCCAAAAAGTGCCGCCGGGGCGGACCGCCCCCTCCGCCCCTCCCTAGCTACACCACTGCATACAAGTCGAGAAATTTAGTACAAAAAATGAGGGATAAAAGTTGGGGGGTCAACTTATGTGCGGGACAGAACTTCCGAAATTTTTTCCCAAACTTGGGGGAAAAAGAACACTTGAAAACGTGAACATTTTTCCGATTCGAGTCCAACCTTTTTAAGCAGATATTTTGTAAGTAAATACTTACACATTCTGGTAAAATTTTACATTGCCTGACTGAACTAAAGACTAAATAATTACAGTAATCGGCAGACCATGCAAAAAGTGCAGGAATCGCCATTTCGCAAATTTTCTTGATTGTTGCGAATTAATGCTCATTTTTTGAAAAAAAAAATGTAATATGGCTACAGAGCAAAATTTTATTGATATTTATTCAAAATAAAAGCAACAAATAACAAAAATCCAAACAGCAAAATTGTACCCTTTACGAAAATTGCGATTGTAGAAGTGAACCTTTTCTGTTCAAAAGAAAGAAACTCCTCACCAACCATGCGAATGCATGCAAGTGCTTCTCGAGGGACAGAAGGTGAGTCTCTACTCTGTAGTTTCGCAGGCCGGGTCCCACGCCCCAGTCAAGGCGATTACCTACGATGAAACCAAACAATTTTCCCCGCCGGGTGGTGGGTATAGACCTACCACCATTGCGAACGGGAGATTCTGTTCAAAAGAATAAAAATCGGACGTTTTTAACATAAGAATGTTCATTACATTTCATTTTCCTCCTTTTTATAAGGTTTATAGTCAAAATTAGCGGCGAAACGTTCCCGATTTTTCCAGAGAGTAGGGGCTTGACTTTTACATGGGTGGTTTCCGACTTTTCCCCAATTTTCCTCCTAAAAATAGGGGGATCGACTTATACACGAGTATATACGGTAATACATAAAATAAATGAGCACAAGAGAAGAAAATCAGCTAAAATTAGCTTCAACATGAGTAAATGGTCTGTCCTAATGATTCGCCTCCTAAGAAAACTATTTAATGTAAGCTGATTTTTTGTGTTAGGCATTTAGAGCTATATATGTACACAAACTAAAATGTTAATATGGAATACTAACCTTAAAATACTATGTTAACTGTACACAAACTAAAAATTAATTATTTTTAAATTTTAGTATAATAATTAAGTTTTATTATTAATTTTAATCTCAAACAATTTAACTACTCAATTAAAAATATTTAGGAATAAATTAATTTTGAGTAATATATAATACAGAAATGAGAACTGCTTCCAGACAAAAATTCCGGTTGAGTTGCAGATTGCATTAGCACCTTTTTCTCGGTCATTCTCTACCTTTCAGCATTTATTCATAAGATTGTCCTGGATTGCAAAAGGCACAATTGCAGAGGCAGTCAATCCTTTTTGACTGGTGTCATTGTAATAGCTTAATGGACTTCCTTTCACTATGAAATATTTCCCTGATTTTGAGTGAAAATTTGTAAAAATGCTAACATAGGTATGCTCAAGAGTACTTGAGCATATGTTAGCAACCTTGACATGCATAAGATGATTTTGGTAAAGAAGCCACTTGCCTAAGCACGGTGCTTAAATAAAGTTGATCAACATATACTTGTTTGCTTGCACACTGCACAGGTATTCTTGTACCTATGCAAGTATTTAAAGATGTGGTACTGATTGAATTGCTTCAGAACTTGGCAAGTTATGTAATTCTTTAGCAGATTACATTATGTACTTTTAAATATAGAAATGATACAGAATTTTATGCACCGTTTTTCTTTTTCATTTTTTTAAATTAAATTTCATTGTTTTACTATTAAAGATTTTTTTTCTGAAATTTTAATTACTAAAAGAATTTTTTTAGAGAACTCATAGGTTTTGATTTAATAATAAAAATAATTTAGGAGGAACAACTAGATTAGAGTATTTGAGAGAGGACATCAAAATTTGGAGGTCACTGGCAGACCCAGATGATATAAAGGAAAGCTCAAACCCTGCTGGCAGAAAATTTGCAAAGCTTGCAGACTATTTTCCTATCGCTTAAACTTTTTGTGTGTGTGTGTGTGTGTGTGTGTGTGTTTTTTTCTTTCTTTCTTTTTTTTTTTTTTTTTTGTAAGTGACTTGGTAAGATTTTTTTTTGGGAAATTTTTTTGGTAAAAGAGAAATATTGGTCAATTTTGATTTACCCCAATTAATGATCCTGAAAAATTAGTAAATTTGATTGAAAAGACATGTTAGTCACTTAGTGACACTCTATTTGCTTTCAACTTTTCATTTTCGTTGTTTGTGGCGATATGGGACTTAGGAGGAGCACAATAGTATTTTGCAGAATTTTTTTCAAAAATTATTGGAACCCCCATATTTGTTACACAATTCCTAGGGTTTGACTCTTTTTTAAAAAAATCATGATCCTTACACTAGATTAGTGTTTCAAGGAGAGCATTGAAATTCGATTATGACTGGAGCAAATTAAGAGAGCTGGCACATGTTATAACAGATTATTGAATTTTTATAACAAGATTAAAGTTTATTTACAAGATTCCACAAGTAATTGGGGAATGTGGGGCTAAGTGAAATAGCAGGGCAAAGTGATGTGGTGAAATGCACCCTCGTGCAAATTAATTGAAACGAAAAATTGGAAAAATTAAGAAGTGGTATTTTATTTAAATTTATATAAAAGCAAAAGTGGTTAGGGCATATTATGATGTCCAGAACTTTCTATTAACATTTGGACACAATTCGGCATGGAATCCACCATTTTTTTACAATCATTTATAACGTTTGGGTCCTTGTCTCAAACATGAATTAGAGCAGCTATTGGCTTCTCCATAATTGAACAGTCCGTATGCAATAGACAATTTTTGTATATATCCTCAAGATTTTCAATTGGCTTGATATCAGGAAAGTTCCCAGGCCAATCCAATGTCTCAATATAGTTTTTAGACATGAATTTCTTGACTATTTTGGAAGAATGGAAACAGCCTAAATCCTGCTGGAAAATCTCCGTTCCATATGTTTTTTCCCAGAATGGAAATATTTGCTCTGAATTCATCATACCCTAAACATGCTGCAAAGAACCAACCCCATTGTAACCCAAACAACCCCAAAATATATTCTTGCTAGGGTGTTTTACAAATTGGTTCATGTTCTTTCGTCTGGAGATCTCTGCACATGTTGAGTTCTTTGGCCTAGAACAGTGAAATTACTTTCTTTGCTAAGTAGTACTTTCCTCCAATATTAAGCAGTCCAATTATTATATTTTCACTCCCACAAGTAGCGCTTTTTCTTGGGTCAGAAGCTGTTTCATCATCGACAGATAGGCAGGCCAACAGGCTGCAAAAAAGCGCCTCCTAACAGTAGATGAGCTAATGTTTTATTCCTTATATTTTGAATCTCTATTAAATGCTGCGCTATTCTTTAGAGGGACTTTTTTATTTTGCATAAGTAGAAAAGAGTCATCTCGATTTCTGTTTTCCTCTCCGCTTTGGAAATATGAATCCTGTTCCTCCATTTTGTTTTGCTCACAGTTGCAATACTAACGCCAACGACCTTTGAAATCTCTCTATAGGCGTTCGGAAAGAGTAACAATCTTTGAACTCTCTCACGGTGTCACATCCATTCAAGGGCTCCCATATAGGGGGCAAGGGGGGGGGGGGGGCTCGAGCCTCTCTTTCAAATTAGAATTTTCTTGCTTTTGGTACTTTTTTCTTTGCAAAAATGTAAAAACATTTATTCTCCAGCATTATTGAATAAGTTATTAAAAATGACAAATTTTGAGGATTCTAATCTGTCTTGAAATTGGTTTCCATGGAGAAAATACCCTGCTAAACCATGGAGAAAATATTCGAGCCCCCCCCCCCCCCTTACAATTTTGCATATGGGTGCCCTTGCATCCATTGCTGCAGAAATCTCAACTGACGCGATCATAGCTGCAGCTTTCATGTTCGGAAATTCCTGCACATGCGCTCAGAACCCTTCAATTGATGTAAATTGATAACAGTTAAAGGATTTGTTGATCCCATAAATATTTTTACAAATTTTAGTCTTATTGTGGTGATGAATACTCGGAATGATTTTTAAATTAATGGAAAAAATATTTCGTTTCAATTAATTTGCACAAGGGTGTAGTTACTTTGCTTCTTGCTTCACCTACCTAGTAATATTTTAACTATGTTGTATTGTAACACATGTTGTCTATTTCGGTCAAGAAAAAACCCCAAAAAATCAAAGAATATGATAATACAAGTAATTTTCAAAAGTTGATACTCATATTGTAATTTAAGATTTTCTTGTAAGTCAAAAATTCCTTTTGTTATTATTAAATGTTAAAGTTCTTGTTATTAACATATTAAATATTAATTGAGGCTTACTAATATTCAGTGCAGTACTTATCTGTTTAATATTAAGCTTAATTGTATCTGAAATGCTTTGTACAGTTAGTCAAGTGCAAGCCGGGCAAAATGGATGGGGCAAACTGGAATAGTTCATTTTATTAACTTATTTAACCTTTTAAAAAAACACGCATTCATTTATTAATTATTTCATTCACATTCCATTCCTTAATAATTTTCTTCATTATTCATTTTTTTACTTATTCATTCACTATTTTATTCATTCATTTATTTTTTCTCATTATTATCTTATTTATTTATTCATTTAACCATTTATAGTTTCATTTCCTTTTCATTTATTCATTCATTCTCTTACCTACTCAAAAATATCTTAAACAGTTGAATTTTTGAAGGTACAAATTTACTGCCATAATAAAAAATAATACTTCAATGCAAGTCTTATAATAAAATATATCGTTCTTTCGTTATGTGCCATAATTTTTAGAACAAATTTCCAATTTGCTCATTTTGAAAAAAAGTAAGTTATCTTAATTATTTCACTTTTCCCCACATTCCTCTACAACCCAAATGCCATTAAAAAGCCATTTCTGTTCAATTTTTTTTAACACAAAAAATGAAAAAGAAGAACAATTAGAAAAAGTAAAAATACAATATTACAGGAAACTTACTTTTCATTAAAATGAAACCTGAGTAGTGGTGTAAACATTAAGTATCCAGTCATCACACAATTTAAAAAATATTGCACAAGGATGTAAATAAATAAATATTTCAAGAAATCTAGGGGAAAAAAAGGAAATAATTAAAACAGGAAAATTAAATACATAAAGATAAAGTTTATTTCTCAATACTTTAACAGAAACATCCAGGGTTTGCCGATATATCAGTCAATATATATCATGATATATATCCGATATTTATTTTGAAAATATCATGATATTTTGATATTTTCAATATTTATTTTTTCAACTACGGTATTTTCATTATAGAAATTATATTAATCATAGTAATAGTGTTCATTTGTTATTTAAAATAACCAAAGAGGTGTGTGCTATATTTTTATAATGTGAATACATCATTAATATAATATTCCTTAATTATTTTATATTTATAAAATTATTAGCAAAACAATTTTGATTCAGATTAAAAGTGCCAAACTAAATTTAAATTTAATGCACATACAATTGTGCCATCCCTAATTTATGAATGCTCTTATAAATACATCATGCATTTAAGAAACTCAATATGATTTTATGTACAACAGTTTTTAAAGAAAAATGATGATGAAACTCACATTTATCAACTACTGTAATTAATGGCCATTATTAACATTTATATGATTTACCATTATATATGTTTCCAGGGCTGCCAGATTTTGGCCCGGCCAAAAAAAGCAGACCGGCTTATCCTTGGATTAAACGGCTTAAAAAAGCCAGCTTTATTAAAAAACCCCAGCTTTTTTAAGATTTTTTTTTTTTTTTTTTTTGAAATTCTTACTTTAATTTAATCAAAATGAAAATGATATCTGTATTCGTAACCCATAACAAGGGATGTGCGGTGTTGAAGACTGATCACTCCACCACCGCTTATACACCATTACAAATACAAATACAAATGTGACGACCAGCAACAGGCTCTGGGCCCAGCTAGACTGGCCCTAGTCAATTAATTAGTCTCCAATGAAGATCAATGGCCCTCTTAAAGCTATCTATCCCCTTGCTCATTACCGCCTCTTCGGGTAAGCTATTCCAAGTGCCCACGACCCTGCTAAAGTAGTAGTTTTTCCTAATTTCCAAGTTAGCCTGAGATTTAAATAGCTTAAAACAATGACCTGCAAAAAAAGCAGGAAAAAGCATTAGACTGATTGAATTGTTTTTCACATTAGCTTCTTGTTTTGAGACCTCAAACATCACCATCTCTCATAAACATCCTTTGTCATGTGCATCTAGTTAAAATTTCATTGCATGTGAGACCTCACCTCCATAGGCGTAGCATGACTAAAATTTGGGGTAGGGGGCACCAAGGCCATCGCCAAGAAGGGTTTTGCTACCTCCCTCCCCCCCAGTTTTTCAGAAATGGGGGTCACCAATTTCATTTTGGAGATAAAAAAAAGCAGAAAGGAAACCTTCGCAATCTTAAGAACATTGAATAGAAATAATAAGTGAACAAATAGAATAAAATTGTCAAAAAGGTTTTTTTCCTGTGAGATTTTGAAAGCAAATGCAATCTTAGAATATTATTTAGGAACATCTAAGGCTCTGCATTATGATTTACCTAATTGGAGAACGCTGAAACAACCATTTCGAACATTTTTTAACGAAAAGAAAGTATTCAGTGCAAATTAGTGCAAATCTATGACAAGCGTCAGGCAAATAAAAAATGAATAGGTAAATAAACATAATTTCATGAGGGCTGAAGGTATTTTTAAATTTAAATCTTTTTTTTTTTCCGCTTTTGCTTTTTTTCATAAAAATATCTTCATGAAAATCGCAGTTAGGTAGAGAAAAATATATATGCCGCAAAAATACGTTTTAAATAGAGAAAAAGTTGAAACAAAATAAGGCGAGATTTGAAAGAGGTTATGACTAGTCACACCACTAGTTCCAAGTGTTTAAATATAAAAGAAAATTGAACAAAAATTTTATTGCAATATTCAGGAAACATGACATTTAAAACAAAAGAAAGTGTAAAAAACTAAGATAAATCTAAGATAAATCTGAATATAAGTTCAAAATGTTGATTTTTTTTTTTTATTGACAGGGGCCTCAAACGCTTAATATATTTTTTCACGCAAAGAAAAACCCAAAGAACATCAAAGGAAATGACAAGTCTTAATTACATGATTTTTTTCAAAAAAAAAGAAAGTAGTGCAATCTCTGAGACCTCGCATCCCCTTTTATGACCTAATTTTTCATATTCGCTATGCGTAAATGCAAATTCCATGAAACAACACTAAAAATTAGGTAGTTGTCAAATAACATTGTGCAGTACAAAAAAAAAAAAAAAAATCTCTCTATATTTCATCCCCATACTCATAAATAATATTTATGAGAAATTATTTCATAAATAATATTTTTCTACTACAATAGGTACATAGAAACAATTCTTAAAAAATGTACATCTTTGCTATGGTTACAAGAATGCTTTGTAATGTACAATAGCAGATGTTGTTAAATATCAGAAGTATAGCAATATTGATACAAAGTATGATTGAACCTTTTTAGTATTTAAGTGATTTTGCTTCTACTCGCAAAAAAAATGAATCAAATACAATAAACTCCCGATTATTCGCAGTTGGGATTATGCGCAGGTCTTTCCACATTGCTTTTTATAATGGTCAATTAAATGTTTTTTAAACGCATGATTGTGTTATTGTTCGTTTTAACTTTTACATTTATTTTTTACACTCAATTTTAGTAGATGCAATGTAACAATGTTTTTAGCAATGTCATATGTGATGGTTAATTATATTTTTTAGCTATTGTTTTCATTAGTATAGTTTTTCATCTATTATTCGTATTATCTGCGATATTCACTTATCAGCAGTTATCCTGCCACCCTATTCCATGGATAATAGGGAGTTTACTATATATTATTCATTTAAAGATCATGCTTAATTCAACCGCATAAAAGAAAGCATTTTATCCAGGTAAACATTTTTGTGAAAGCACAACTGCATATTGTAAAATATAAGAGACAAAATGGCAAACGATTTTACATCATTACAAGGATAAATTAATGGAAGCATGTAATGTAACTTTAAGCACATGTCTCTACGGCTGGCAAGAGCTAAATCGTCTCTGATGCCTAACTCTCTTCATATGCAAGTCATTTATAAAGTTATATCAGAGGTCTGGCCAGAGGAAATTTTGGTTCATTAACAGACTCTAAACAAAAATCCGAACAACCAAAACGGACCTTTCCCAAAATCCAGATCAACCAAAACGGACCCTTCACAAAATTCTGATAAACCAAAACGGATCTTTCACAAATTGTTCATTGAAAAAGCAAATCTCACGTCAAAATAACGCATATTTCCATGCATAAACTGATAATATTTGGAACCTTTTTTAGTTTAATTAGAGGGATTAGCTTATACAGAATCTGCTGATTTGGCAAAAAAAAAAAAAAAAACCTGCACTCTTGTGATGCTCCTACAAGTGATAAATAACAATACTGCCAAATAAATATAATGCTTATTTGTTTCTTTAAACTAAATTAATAGTTGAAAGTCAGTTCTGTTTTAAATAATTTTCTTTGTTTGTTTTATCATAGCTATTTTGCATTGGTATAGCTATAAACTTTTATAAAATGTAAGAACTTTACTCCCATCTCATGATTTAAACAACAAAAATGTAACAATAGTAATATACATCAGCGAAATGAACTTAGAACTGCAAATGGTTGGGGGGGGGGACCGCTCCAGATAGGCTGCTTTAAAATTATTGCCATTCAGCAGCATCTGGCATTAAACCTTTATAGTAACTTTTTTAGAAAATACTCCCATTATTTTACCAGCTTTGCAATGTTTTCATTTTTACAGTGCAATGTTTGAACATTAATTTGAGAGAAAATGATATGGGTTTGAATTTTTGATGCTAACAAGGATGTTTAGCAATAAACTTTTTTATTTACCCTTTTTATATTTTTGATGCCTTCATTTTGGAAAATGCAATCTTTTTACATCTAATATGAGAATCATGTTTTATTATTTTTTAAAGCTAACTTTGTTTTATTAGGATGCACATAAATGAAAATACTTTTTGTTTCTGTAACAGGTGCAGTTACAGGTTATTTCAAGTTTTTTAAGAAAAATTCCATTTTCTTTTATAAGTCAAAAACTAAAATACTGAATCGACTGTTTAATTTTATTTTTGCTTCAACTGTGTCGATAGATATTAATGATATGTTTATCATAGGCCTCTAAAATGCAATTCTAAAGCAATTTTACAAAAATAAGCTCTTTATAAGCCGGTTTTATACTTTTGATGCCTTCACTTTGAGGATTGCAATCTCTTTGCATCCGCTGAGGAAATCAGATTTTTCGAATTTTTGATGTGTAGTAAGTTTTGTTAAAAGGCAAACAAATAAAACATCTCTTTATTTTTCTTAAAATCACGAAAATTATAAGTTTCAAATTAAATTCTGAGTTCTTTAAGAGTTTTTCTTTAAGAGTTTCCCTTTTTTTTTTTTTCAATTATTAAAATACTATACACACAAAATTTCTAAAATAATTTAACCTAATCTAGAAAGGTATATATTGATACTTGAGGGGCACCCATCTCCCAGAGAACAATGCTGGCCTCCCCCCCCCCCCCCTCAAATACTAGGAAAACTCTCAAGAATGATATTCTCAACATAAAATAGGGAAAAAAACTAAAAGTTTCAATGATGCAGTTTGGGCCATCTCAAATTTTTGAAATTTTGTTTATAAAAAAAAAATTCTTCAGAAAACTATTTGGTTTTTCACACAATTGATTTTTTCACAAAAAATGGAGTAAAAAATCCTGGAGAGACCTCTGTATATGTTATATGTATAACTATTACAAATGAAAAATGAAACTTACACATTTTATCATTGACGGAAGCTCTTTCAATAGGTATTTTCTTTTGCAGTCCATTTTCCAGCCATTTTTCAGGTATGTCTTCATCAGCAAACATCTTGAGAATCCTTCCAAATTAATATAAGAAAGAAAAATATTCACATGAAGACTCGGAAAAGTGATTTGAAAGTCCTTCTGAAAATTATATCACATTAGAATATTAATGTACAAGGATATGAACAAAGATCATAGAAGAAGCATTGGTATTTAGAGTTATTAATAGGAATTTCAAAAGTTAGTTCGTTGCCAGCATGAGAATAGTGAAAATGAATTAGCTGATTTATTTTTTATTGCCAGGCCCAGCAAAGGGGTATTTCATCCAAGTACAAGACTAGGGGCCTGGCTTGGAATTGAAATTGTGCAGGCTGTGAAGAGTAACCAAAGGGGTGATAGTGGACTCAAGAAAAATTTTCTGAAGACAGTGAAGTTTTCAGAAACTATAGGGAAGCCCCCCCCCCCCCCCCCCCCCCACTGTCCAACACGGTATACATTGCTGTCAACATGGAAAAATCGTGAATGATGTTGACTAAAAAACAGGTGACTAAAGTTTTGAGATTTTTAAAAATTCCAAAATTTAAATTTTGAGTCATAAAATAGCTTTTTTGTACACGTTTATGAGAATTTTTTTTTTCTTTTGCCTGATAACCGAACAATGACACAAGATAGTTTTTATTTTTGAGGTGGAACGTGCAACGTAAGGCCATGCAGATAGTTGCTTATAATTTGATAAGTGGCTCAGCTCTAACAGTTATCCTAGCTCAACTGATAGGTTAAAACTAAAAGCTGATGTTAAGTCAGGGGCGGACTGGTTATGTGGGCATTCAGGCAAATGCCAGAACGGCTGGTTCCCTCCGAGGGTCGCTGAAAAGAGATCAGGGCAACAGGAGCAAAATTTTCGGGCCACGGTCCATAAAAGATACAAATAGCCTAGGAAAGGTTTTAGAGTATGGTGGTGCCTAGTTGGAAACACAGACCCACGATGGTCTCCTTGTCAGTTTGATCACCGGGCAACCCTCTAGAAAATTTATACAACTCCAATCCCGATCCCGGGCCTCTTCAATGGCCGGAATGGGCCTAGTTTACGAATAGAATGACATGGCCTCTCATCAGTCCTGCACAAACAAGAGGCCCGGCTTGGAGTCCAAGCAGTATAAATTTTAAAAGTTTTATGAATGGAAGGGGGCCCGCCTTGACTCTCAGCGGCTGTGGCCGGGGTCCCCCTTTCTCCACATCTTCATACATATATGTGTGCGTGTTTTTATGATGTATAGTTTTGATTTTTATAATGAGTGTTTTGATCCTCTGTCATTCATTCTCCTTGCTGCACTGCTATTTGAGTAAAGGTTGTGAGTGTGTGTGGGGGGGGGGGGGGTGCATGTCATTTTCCTCCCGAGGCTGATTAAGCTCACGGTGGCTTTGTTACTGGGCCTTCCTGGACGGATAAAGGCCGGTCGAGAGTTAGCCACGGCCACTTGTTTTATTTTTAAAGTAAATGCAGCTTACTACTTTAATAAAACTAGAACCTCTTTTTAGTGCAGGAAATCAGAAAAAAAAATCTCTGATTCAATATTTAAAGACCTTAACATCTGTGTGTGGCCTAGTGCTTCGCTTTAGGGCAGTTTCACAGTCGCTTTTCATGAATACTCATTTGTACAATTGAGCATTTTAAACTTTCTCTTCCTTGCAGGGACTGCCACTGCTAAGAAAATAATGGTGTTACTCCAATGTGTTCCTCTTAACAAGAAAGAAAACGGTAATAAAATAGAAACACGGGAATTCGGTGAGGAGTCCTATTGTCTCGTAACATACATCTTCTTATTTAACTTGATGTTCACTTGAACAATACTTGAATAATACACAAGTCTCCGATTTCAATTCCCTCCTATTCATCTGAAGAACACGTTCTCTTTTACTTTTTTTAACAATGTTTTATTTTGCGCAAATACTCATTTTAGAGTGACCAGTACTTGTTATATCTTATCTAAGAATCTCCCTCTCGAAGGAGGAATATACGAGCAGAGCGTGGAGCGTACGAACCACACACCAATACAAAACAGCGGAAATGGATCAAATAGCCTTTTTCTACAATTAAACATCATAAAGCTGTCAACATACGGTCTACCTTTCAGCTTACAGTGACGAAAGCTTGTTTACCCCCCACTGGCCTAGCGGACAACCGTTACCCTGTTCAGGGGTGCCCATTCCCCCCAAGCTCAATGGCGCAAAATCCCTCCCAAACATTTTCCTAACTCTCTTGTTTTTAAATTAGGTTAAACATAACACTTTTTAGTGTCACAAATTTCCATTTAAATTCACATAATTTTCTGAATAAACCAAAATAATATCTGAAAGAAATCCAAGAATTAGAGTTGCTTGAGGAAAATGAAGTTACAACAAATGCGAAAACGAACTGCTTACATTTATGACTGCAAATACTAGTACAAACAATCAATAAATTTAGGATCTCGCAAAGTTTTGCCATTTGCTTGGGACTTTTTTGAGTGTTGCGGCTACCAGATTCCTTCTATTTGGCTGTCTGTCTAAGCAAAATTTTTAAGCTATGTAAAAATCCCAGTAAGATGATGGATAATATTAAATTATTCAGGGCTGTCGTGAGAGCAAAAAAAAATAAGAGGGAAAGTATGTGTTTTATACAAATACAAATGTGACGACCAACAACAGGCTCTTGGCCCAGCTAGGCTGGTCCTAGTCAATTTATTAGTCCAATGGCCCTCTGAAACCTATCCACCCCCCTTGCTCATTACCACCTCTTCCAATAAATTGTTCCAAGAGCCCACAACCCTACTAAAGTAGTAGTTTTTCCTTAGTTCCAGGTTAGCCTGAGATTTGTTTGGTAAAAATCAATTATTAGTAAATTGTAAAAAAAAAAAAAAAACTCATTTTAAAAATGATACAATGTTTTAGAGTAAAATGATATGAAAAAATTCTACACAAGCTCAGACTTGTTTGTGAAGAAGATATATGAATATTGGCCCCAGGCAATTGTTATGAAATATATTATTTTAAAACTTTAAGATGAGTTCTTATTGATTTTTTTTCAGGTTAATGAATAAGTGAAAGGCTGGAGCATAATGGTCAAGATTCTTGCAAAAAAAAAAAAAAAAAGATTTTACTTCATCCATTTTTAGGGCCCTCTTTTTCATCGCTGTCACACATGATCATCGTACAGATCTGTACTAGTTCCAGAAAAATTCACGATAAATTAAAATGAAATTGAACCTTCTGACCATTTTTTGCAAACAGATTATTTGACGCCACCCTGTCTTCATTGAAAAATCTCTTTTCCAATGCTATTAAATTTTGGAAGGAGTGCGTCAAAAAAGTACTATTGTTTCATCTTACTAAATTTAAATATTTATGTTTCCTCCAAAAATTATGTTTACAAAAAAAAAATCCCCCCCCCTGTGGGCACCCCTGACCCTGTTTTATTGAACATAACCCCCATTTCAGGAAACAGAGCCACTATATGCCCTCCCTCATCAAATGCCGAGAAATTTGGCGAAGTCTTTTTTATGTGACGTGAATAGGCTGGACCTCAGAATCATTCTCGCAAGAGAAGCTTCTCTAGCTCATACCACTTACTTTTTCCTGCGAGGTCGAGGTTTGGCTTTTCTTATTTGATTCCCAGGATTTTTTTTTCAATTTAAAGATATGTCAAAAAAAAAAAAACATAAAGAGCCGTATTTAGAAAGAGAGCCAAAGATTGCGAAAAAGACTCCTAACAACCTTCATCTTTTTTATCACCATGGTTAAATGCTAAAGACATTTGCAGAGTAGGTAAGGCACTGTCCATAAAATTTGAACTATGAATTACAAATTTGTTGGATATACTAGGCGTGTTTTTAAAGTAAGTTCTGTTTTGAAATAAAAAAAAGAACGAGTACAGATAGAGCAAAGAAATTTATTGCACAAAAATCTACCACCCTTACGCTATTTTTCGACATTGCTCCCGTGATTTTCCGAGCATTTGTCATAGCGTGGTACAGGTTTTTGAATACCTATTCCTACAAAGTTGCCGCCTGTGTAGTCAACCATAGGATAACATGTTTTCTGAGCTCATTATTGCTGTTGTGCCACAGACCACCTAAGAAAGACTTTAGATGCCGAAACAAATGAAAGATGCTGCGAGCGAGGTGGGGGCAGACCAGAGGATGTTCAAAAATGTCCCAGCCAAAGCCTGTAAGAGTCCTCATGGTCGACTACACCGGCGGCAACTTTGTACAAATAGGTATACAAAAACCTGTACCACGCTATGACAAATGCTCGGAAAATTACTGGAGCAATGTCAAAAAATAGCGTAAGGGTGGTAAATTTTTGTGCAATAAATTTCTTTGCTCTACCTGTACTCGTTCTTTTTTTATTTCAAAACGGAACTTACTTTAAAAACACGCCTCGTATTACTTTTTTTTTCTTTCTTGGAGAAAAATAAAGCAGATTCAATTTAAACAGTTCCAAGGCTGCTGGATTTTTCTTTAGGAAATGTTATGGTTTCTTAGAGATAATGTGAGCTAAATTTAAATGAGAAATTTTCGACGTTAAATATGTGTTATAAATCAGATATTTTTTATTATTTTTAAAGACTATTTTTTAGTTTACTTTCTATGTCATAACCCCTACAATTTGCTTCCGGCTTTTAATAGTTTTCAAAAACAATGAAAGTAGATGTAATTGATCATACTTCCGCTGTTTAATTCTTGCCAAAAAAAGAACAATGAATTAATGAATTATTAATAAATTTAACAAATGATTTCAAGGCTGAAATTATACAAACATATTTATGGACGTTTTTAAAAGCTTTTTTTTTTTTCCGCTATACTTGTTCAAAAGTGCTTTTAAATTCGAGCATAGCATACAAATCAGCAATATTGAAAAAAGATTAATAGTAGATATAACTTATTCTCTCTTTGAGTGCAATACATTTTTTTAAAAGAAAGGATAGCTTAGGTAAATATGTTAAAAATTTCAAAAAGTCATACCTTGAACAAATTTTAAAGTATAAAAATTTTAAAATTAAATGTAAAAAATGTTTTTAATTCTAAAGACTATTTTTGAAAGCTTGGTTAGCATTAAAAAGTATAAAATAAAATACGTATATGGCTTCTTGTTTGCAACTCTTGAAAATTGAAGTTGATCTGAATATCTTTATGTTATTTCTAAAGCATTTTACTTGTAAAATAAAATAAAAAAATTGAGAGAAGAGATAGCTGCTTCCTTCAGAATGAACAGAAATAAGATCAACTTCAACTTTTGAGAGTTGCGATCAAGAAATCATATAAGTACTTATTTTATTTTATACACTTTTTAGTGTTTAGCTTTTAGAAATAGTCTTTAGAATTGAAAGCATTTTTTTACATTTTATTACAGCTCCCAAAATTGAACTTTGTTTCGCTTTTTTCGATGCATATTTATACTCGCAATTCAATGCAAATAATCTAGAAAGAAATGCAATTTTTTATTTCTATATTTTTTAAAAAACTTATAACAAGAGTTTTGATATCAAGTGCATCATTAAATGTTCTCTGTTTGCATACTATAATAAAATAATACAAAAAGAATGTTATTTAACCTGGGGCACTCCGATGAGAGATCACAGAAGGTCGCTGTGACCTCCCAGAAAATTAATTGTTCAGCAAATTTTGCCTGAAGATTTGGAAAATTTTGAGACATTATTGCAAAATTAAAATTTCAAAATGCCCAAATGTGTGCACACCCGTATTTTATCATTCGGAGAAATTTGGAGTTCTATTCGGCAAATTGAGAATTTTCCCCCTCCTAAAAATTTAAGTTTGGGATGCCCCAGCTTTTATCAATTGGTTTTACTAGTCAAATAGCACCCTTAAAACCAGAGCCGGCCTTAAGCCGATTAGAGCAAAAGAGCCCAATGGGGCCCCGCACCAATAGGGGCCCCGCTCTAAAAAAAAAATTTCCCTCGCAAAAATAAATAAGAAAATAAAGAAAACAAAAAGTTCAAATGAACTAAACTGATAATAATCATAATTTACTTAACTGATATTTAAGCTGGGGGTATGGAGCTACTTTCAGTGTAATTAAGGGAGTAAGGGGTGTTCCCTGAGACTTTTAGCATCCCTATTAAAGTAAGAAAATAGCTGTCCATAGAAACCTATTTGAAACTAGTAGTATCAGATAAATTTCCAGAAGGAAAAAAATAGAACATACTGCCAGTTGAACATTTTTAAATCCATATCTAAGATAGACCATACCCGCTGTACCCTATAACTTTCGGTCAAGAGAAAGGAATTAGGTAGTGGGGAACCAAAGTACAAATTTTTAATGATTATCAGCAATTAATACGGGCCCCTATCCCAGAATCTTACTATCACATTGGCAATGCGGAAACTTACCCCCGAGTCTCCGAAATTTCAGGAATCTCTAAAGCTATCTTTTTAATTTATTTCATTTACATATTTATTTTTATTATTTTTTTACTTTCTTTATTTGTGTTGATAAAAAAAATCTTAAAACTTAGCAGCAATGACAATTTTTTTAATACACAGTTAACACTAACGTAGGTGCAATTCTGAAAAATAAACAAACAAAAGATGCTTCAAATACTGCGTGCTTTTATTAGCGTAAAACATCTCCGTAACAATTCTATAAAGCAAATTGCCATTAATATTCTAACGTTTCTACCTATAGCCTGGAAATAGGTTTTTAAATCTTCAAGCCCAAAAAATTTCTTGGGGCAGCGACCAAACCCTGACATATCTCCTAACGTGACTGAAGATGTATTTTTAAAATTCAATTTAAAAAAATTCAGGAGGAGGCTACTCAAATGCCCACCCTTACCTCAACTTTATCACAAAAAAACTGACTAAAATTACATCATTCAGTTTCAATTTTAAAGGATTTCCAAGGAAGGAAAATTCATAAATTTCACCACCCTCCTCCCCTTCTTCTTCTCTAACGTCTCCAAAGCAGGGGCATGCACAGAAATTTTGGGGCCCCCTTTCCATATTGTTTACCCCTATATTTCACCCCTAGTTTAAAAAATATTGGGCCTCCTTCAGACTCGGGCCCGGGCCAACAGGTGTCCCATCTCTCGCCCCCCCCCCCCCCCCCCCGCTGTGCACGCCCCTGCTACAAAGGCAGACTAAAATAGTGTTTTTAAGATTTAAATTTCAAAATATTTTCTTTTAAAGGTCTCTGAATCCCTTTTCCTAACTATAATGACCACTTTCTTTAAAACCAGCAGAATTGCTTAAAATTTCCGTTTTAGAAAATACTACTGCGAGAAAACCCTTCTTTCTCATGGGTAGCATAAAATTGATTTCAGTTTCGAAAAAAATTAAGGGAGAATCTCTTCCCTTTTCCTCCATCGTTTCCAAACAAAGCCTAAAATTGAGTTTTTAACACTTCAATATCGAAAATTTTTCATAGAGTCACTGAATCCCCTAACGTCACCAATGATAGTCTAAAATTGCGCCTTAAAGCCCTCGATAGGAGATCGCCAAATTCCTATCATCTCCATTTTCATCAACATCACCTTGGGACTAAAATTTCAGAAAAAAATTCTGAGAGGAGCCCTCAATTCCCTATCATTGCCAAAATTAATCTTAACTTATCTTAAATTTTAAAAATAATTCGATATGCGGGGAACTTCTGCCTTACTACTTTCCCTTCATTTTACACAGAATTGTCCAATGCGATTTTAGACGTCAGCTTTGAAGACTCTTCCGGGGACCGTGGGTGGTTTATCTGACCTCGAACGCCCCCCCCCCCCCCCAACCCTTGTCTCCGTACCAAAACTGCTTTTTTAAAACTTTAATTTCGAAAAATCTCCCAAGAAGAGCTCCCATGTTCCCAGCAATTCCGTTCCACTTCTGACATCCCAAAGACGGCTGATTTTTTGCATGTAGTCTAAAATTCCTTTTTTAGAACTGATAAATTGTGGTGCATTTTTTTTCCGTCTAAGCTGTAAATTGCGTAGGCCGCTCATACGAGAGGGGGGGGGGATGCAACTGCCCGCTCACTTCCAATGGTGAAGGGAATTGCCCCCTCACTTCTCATTTTCTCAAAGTTGCACAGTAATGATCGATACAAAAATTATTTTTTATAGGTGGATTGGTTTATTCCACGAAAATTAAATTCCAACTAAAAAAATGGACTTTTCTAGTGTTATTTCACGATAATCGAACTTTGAATTGGAAGAAGAAAGTCTATGGTGGCCATCCGTCCCGGTTTTGGAGGCAATATTCCACATTTTTTGGAATTAATTTAATCAGCCATGTTAAAATCCCACAATATCGTCCAATTTTACAAAAAAAAAAAAAAAAAAAAAAAAGGAACAAGAAATCAGCAGCCGGGGCGCCGTTTCCTAACCCCCACACATCTTTTCACCCTCCTTTTCTCGTGCACCAAAAGCATGTGATTGAGCATATTCTCAGAGCTATTTTTCTTACGTTCTTAAAATTTACACTTTTTTTTTTTTGTGTGTGTGTGTGGTCATTCATTCATTCATTTCTTTCGGTCGGCTTTTCTCGAATTTGTATCACAGTTCTGTAGGGCCCCGCCAGATCTCTCCAGTCGGGCCCCGCATCTGCTAAGGCCGGCTCTGCTTAAAACTCTGTCATATCTAGTATTTTATTTAATTTTTATTCTAATAAAGAATTAAATGCAGAAAAAAGTAAACAAAACTATCAGTAGTTGAAATAAATTGCGTACATTTACGCTGAAAAATCTAATGGATTAAACAATGTTAGGGAAGCACAAAATTAAAAAAAACCCTACAGGCACATTTTAGGGAAAGGAAGTCTTATGAATTACTCTTACATTTTACTAGGATAACATGAAGTAAAAAAATATCGAAAAATTCTCAGTAGTAGCAGTACCAGTCCTACCTTTCACAGTTGAACTTTTAGAGCAATGAACCATTTGTTATTTCTGCGGTGACTACTTCTTTGTTTTAGCAGAGTGTTGAACAGAACGTGTTGCGGAGTGAAATTTTCAAATTTCATCACTGTCCTCTTCACGTGAAAACACATTCTAAATTGACTAATAGGCAAACCTTAATGATTGTAAACCAACCTTCAGGTAAAATTATAACAATGTTTTTTTTTTTCTTATTGAATTAAAGTTACTTTTTTTTTGTGTTGAAAAAGCCACCTTAGCTTGTAGTTCTGAAACAAGATTTTTTTTTTTTTTTTTTTTTTTGTAATGCTGTGATATACTGAATACAAAAAGCTTTTTTCTCATTTTTACCAAAAGCAAGAATTACGATATAGAGCTGAAGGCTTACAAGTGCAGGCTGTCTATTTTTCTAATTAAAAAGTCCAAGTCATTTTCTATTCGGACCAATACAATATCGTCGTCTCAGAGCAACAGTAGGATATCTTAGTGTTATTTCTCAGATTAGATATCTTACTGTTGCTCTGAGGCGATGATATATACTGTAAATTTTCTCTGGCAGATCAGCGGAACAGAAACCATTGTTCTTACTATTCAAATACATATAATTTTTTGAGTTATTCAAATTTGAGAATGTATATAGAACCCTTTTCATGGATAAAAAGTGGTCTTGCAAGTGACATCCATTATAATTTCAAAATCTTATATGAGAAATATATATATATATATACATATACATATTATCGTTCAAATATGAAGCTTTCATAATCTTCTTATAAGCGTGATGGATGGGGTGGGGCGGAAAACTGACATGGCAATCACTTTGGCTCTAGATGGCTCTGCCAATGTAATACCATTTTTAGTCATGAAACCCGACAGCAAATGAGCATGCTATCAGCAAAACTCGAGCATGAAATTGATGGTGTTCTAGTCCTGATGTTCTAAAAAATTATACATCAAACCTCTCTTTCTCAGAGCTCATAATAAAAGTTTGTGATCATCAAATTATCTTGAAGTCTATTTTCTGTTACTAGAATGGGGAGCAAGAGTGTATTTAAGGGGGAAGTCGAAAGCCCAAAATAGATTTTAAAACACTCATTGTGAATAAGGATTTAATATTTTGAAATTAAAATTTCAAAATTTCTCATAGTTGGGGATTTGAACCCTATCTAAAAAAGTTTCTGATGGTGAGGGGGGGGGGGCACTGAGTCAAGGTCTTGCCCCTGTTTGAAAAAGACCTAGTTACGTCTCCAAAACTGCATTTACGTCATACCAGCATAACGCATGAACTCAAAAGTCGAAATCCCAAAGGAGAATTCATAAGCCTTAGAGGAGAAACATTTTTATTTATACGGATATTATTTCTTGCAAAGTACATTTAGGGTTAAACAGAGGCAAACTTGATCAAGTAAATGTGGAAAAAAAAGTAATTTTATTCCATTTGATACCTGTGTATTTATTATTTAATCATTTTGTTCAAAATGCTTTTTAATCATTTGTTTTGAATTTGTTTTTTTCCTTTAAAATGGGTAAAAAAATGCAGTGGGGGGAGCTTTGGTATTTTTTGAAAAATGTTTTCTGGTTCATGTTGAATAAATTTAAATGGACATAACATGAAAGGAATTAATTTATTATTGACCAGGCATATAATATGATATAATTGATAAAATTTTAATCATTAAAATTGCAAAATTAGCATTGCACACCTCATTTAAAGCGTTTACTTGCATAAGAGTGCGTGTTTTTCAGATTCCCTGTAGACCCCCCCCCCTCCCTTTCAGGGCTGATCAATTTGAAAGTTTCCAGGGCCGAATTTCCTTCCTAGTCCGCCCCTGCATTAAGTATACCATGAAGATCGAAGTCATAGCTAGGTAATGCAGACGCACACGCGCACGCCGTGCACGGATACATTTGCTGCAAATATGTACTTCGCTCAAAATTTTTTAATTAATATCAATATTAAACAACGGTTATCTTGAAAATCTTCAGCTAAATTAATGAAACTAATTTCTTGTTTTCATGGATACACAATTGAAAGCAAAAACAGCGTTGCATTACTGAAAATTTTATCTACCCACTGTATATTGTTTTAAATACCTGCAGATAGTTTTGGATTGTGTGCGCAGATACTTTATATTTTTATCTAACTATGATCGAAGTGTTACATTTATAGCCTTGGTATACTTAAGGTAAGAAATAAGATCAATTCTTAATGTGTAATTAAAAACGAATCATGCCATTTAAGCATTAAAATTCCATGTAAAAAGGAGAAAATACTTGATTATTGCAAATAAAATATTAAAGAAAACAAAAGCAAAGAAAGAAAAAGTACATAAATCAAGATGGTCTAAAACTATGAAGACAAAGTTTATAGAAAATACATAATTCTCAACCATTTCTACAAAAGGTGATTTTGCAAAATGGGTAAAAAAATAAGAATTTAATACTACAATACCGTCACTTTGTCTATTTCACCATACTTCCTAAAAGTTTGATTACTTCCGCCGATTGATTGATTGGGGTTATTAAGTGGTTTCTGCCTATCCTACAAGAGGAGGCTTGTACCACGGCCGGAGAAAAAGGGGAAGAACTCGGGGGATGCATGGGAAGAAGGAAAGGCAAAAAAATAAACATCAAAAGCGATTAGAGCACGTGACAAAAGTGCAAAATGCACGAATGGAAGAGCAATTGGCGCAAATATGAGAAATCACAAGGGCAAGAGGGACATTGGGATCAGAGATGTTGAGGGGTGAGAAAAGGGAATGACGGAGGTTGAAGAGACATGGACATTGGAGCAGGAAATGGTCAATTGTCTCTGTTTGATTGCACAAGGGGCAGAGTGGGGAAACACTGCACTTGAAACGATGGACAGTCTTGTTCACAAGGAGAGTCCCAGTGCGGAGAACTCCTAATTTTCTGTTGGGGCAGTGTTGCTATTTTGTCCACTTTTTTGTAATAAGTCCGGGACACCGGAAGAAACTGGACAAAATGAAAAGTAAACTGATTATACATACATAAATTTATTGTTATGGTGTAATAATATTAGTATATTATTCTAATATATTTTCTATTATGAATTAATCATTTAATTAAAATATAATCATTAGCTTTAGAATTTCATAATTTTTTTAATTACACAATGGCTTAGCTAATTTTAGATCATAATTTACTTAAAAGTAATGAAATTAAACAATGTGAATATGCTATTGGGCTATTACATACAATAGTAGAAAATTAACTCAACAGAAAAGTCAAATTAAATGCTTGGAGACATACATACAAAACAAAGATTTATAGACGAAAAATATTTTATAACTGTTATATTTTTCGAGTTTTTATTGATGTCACCCCATAGTAAAATATTTGTACTTGCATATTTTTTGGATTCATACAAATTAAGAAAAATTACTACTTTAGTAGGTTTGTGGGTAGTCAGCATGGGCGTCGCGGCCGGGGGGTCCAAGGGGTCCGGACCCCCCCAATATTTGAGGACCGGACCCCCTCAATATCTGAAAATCGGACCCCTTCGATAATTGTCAAAATGAAATTCATTATTTTGGGGAAAATATTTTTGCTTTGAAGACTTTAAACAGTAGCATAATACAAAATTTACCATGTTTAATTCATATCAAATAAAACGAAATGAACATCGAAAAAAAAATTAACTAAAAAAAAAACAAAATAGGTGATGTTTATAGTGAATGGAAAGTCGGAAAGTATATAAGGGTAAACAACGGGACAACTTTGAGATACTGAAACTCCCCCCCCCCCCCTACGACTCTCGTGCTAAGTCCACAGAAGTCAGACGGGGTTCTGAGTTTCTTCCCCTTTCTTTCTTATCTCGTTTCTCGGCGCTTCCAGGTTTCTGTTTCGAGTTTTGCAGTGTTTGTTTCTCCAATTCGTTTCAATTTATGGCGACCCCGACGTTACCCAAATAAAATGAGACATCAGACCTCTTTGGCGGTTTTTTTGCAGCTGGCAACAACACCCTGGCCAAAGGATGCACAAAAATTTAGAAGACCACTTAGCTGGTTAAAGGTTATGTTTGGGGTAGAAAGGGAAAGGAGACGTGTCATGTGTTTGACATTATTCAACACATGGCTTCAAATACCTTACCGAAGCGCGGTTTCTCAAATGTGTTTGCGGCATCTCAAATTTGACTAAAAAAGCGTTACGTTACAGAAAAAAAAGAGGAGGAGTCTAAAAATTAACGTGCAATTTCAAAAGCAAATCGTAAGCCAGCATAACGATGGATACTGTGATGTCACTTCCGACAGACCAACGAAAAAAGAAGCGCAAGATCTCCAGAAAAAAAAAAAGACAGAAATAAAAGGAGCTTTCCTATTATGAAACGTTCCGACAAAAATAAAGATAATTTCATGTGGTCTGTTGGTCTCCTTGAGAGTAGGTGACCTGAAGAGCGCTCCTATTTGGTAAAAATACTTTTTTTTTACATATTCGATTACGGCTATGTAGAGGTGGCTTGAAACGGGAAAATGTAGCAAACCTTCTACATCAAATGAACCTGAGGCAATTTTTAACTACTGAATCATCATCAACATCAACGGAACCGTCTTCAAAAAGTCAAAAGGTCGTGATAGGTAAGTACCATTCTGTTTAGTGTAATACATGCAGGGGCTCCCCGATTTTATACTATTCAAATGGAATTACTTCTCGATTTTCCGGATGAAATTCCTAATTACCCACATCACTACATCTAATGAGAATATCTTATTAATGCAATATTTCACAAAAAACTACTCGAAATTTGAAGACTCGTCAGACAAAATTTTCTGGGAAAGGAAAGTTTATGAAAGTTTACAGTGACCTCCTATAGAGTAGCCCCTGAATGCCTGCTAATCAGGTATGCTTTACAGTCAATATTTTGACATTATGAGTCCTATCGGAGCTAATGCGTTCAACTCTCTCTCTTTTTTTTTAATGTTTCATCTTTTATAAATTTTAATGGAATAAAAAATACTCCTTTTACTTATTAAAGCTTAACAGAAAATTATCCATTAATAAACCTGCTTTACTGATCAAATTTTATTGAAATAACCATTTTAAAACTTATTGTCAGGTGTCAGAAAAAAGCAGTTCATTTCTCTATCTATTTTCCATCGTCCGCTGATCAGAATTCAATTATACCAAATGCTGTTTGTTCTCTGTGTAGGCCAGTACTTTTCAATCTGTGGGGTGTGCCTCTTAAGGCAGGCCTGTCACTTAAAGAGGATCAGGAGGGGCACTTTCCCTGCTGTCTTTGAGAAATCAAAAATTATTGTATTTACATGGGCATGATTTTTGCTGTTTTTTTTTTGGTTTCATATGCATTGAGTGTATGGAGGATTCAACAAAAAAGCAAAATTTTGGTGCATTTGTTACGAAAAATCTGAAAAAATTAAGAAAATACTTTAAAAGGTTGCATTATTAAAATATGATATCATGAGAGCTTAATTATTTGTGTCTTATTTTATTTTTGTAGTTGTGTTTTTCATATCACCGTGAATGTCATAACGGTGAATTATATACTTTAATTTTTGAATTAAAAGACATCAAATTAAACTCCTTCGAATCCAACTTGTGCCAAGAAGTTAGAGCTGCAGGGTTTATCACTATGTATTATAAAAATTTAATTATACAGTTTTCGCGGCTTATATGAGTCACATTTTGTTCTAAACAGCTTTGATTCCATAAAGTGGCTGATTCAATAAAGCTGGATTTCGTTTTTGATGATTTCATTCATTAAGAACGGTTAATTAAATTGTCCACTGTTTCAAAATGTTGAAAATTTGGTGCGGCTATTCTTGGTGTGCCGCCCTTCGTCTTGTAAAGCTGAAAGAAGCTTCATTGCGCTAAGAAAGCTGAAATTGTATCTAAGGTCGACTATGACACAAAAGCGGTTGAATCATGTTGCTTTATGTTACGTTCACGAAAACATCTTGGACGAAATTGATCTTAAAAAAAAAAAAAGTACGGATATTCGTATCCCATGTGCAGTCTAGAAAAAACGTATTTTTTTCTTATTGTGTAATATGTAAATCGATATATATATATATATATATATATATATATATATATATATATATATATATATATATATATATATACGAATTTTTCTTAATGCAACTTGCAAATGTCAGAGTCAGAATGGTCCCCCCCAATAAATTTCAGCTGACGACGCCAATGGTAGTCAGAACAGTGTACCAGAAGAGGCTATAATAGGCAAGAGGGTAGAGAGCTTTAAAAAGGCCATTAATCTTCATTAGGGACTAATAAATTGACTAGGAACAGCCTAGTCAGCAGTCTTGCATAATATAGACGAACGCACGAACATGTTCACAGAAAATTTTTGGCTTTGCAGAATTTTTTTTTAAAATTGCTAAAGTTAATTTTAAAAAAAAAAGGAATTTTTAAAAAGATCCCAGTTTATTTCTGTTGAAGCTTTTCTCTAAAAGTCTTTTAAAGTACATGCGTGAAAAAAATAATGGTTTTTTGCAGTTTTCTTCAGTTGGTGAAAAATAAGCACAAACTATATGTTATTGTAAAAAAAAAAATAATAATAATAATAAATAAATAAATGATTTAAGCTTTTTTTTTTTTTTGGCCTCTTTCATATTCGAACATAAATTCTTTATATAAGGGTGAGTTAGGGAAAATAATTATTTTCAGAACATTTTCCAGTTAAGATTTGTTGTTTGCAGAAAGCTTTTCATTTTATCTAAAAGTCTGCTAGTCAGAGCCTGTTGTTGATCATCACATTTGTATTTGTATTACAAGAACTGTTTTATCAATGTTATTACATGCTTTATAATTTATTTTAACTCATTTGATTTATTAACACACTTACATAAACTTAACTGATCTTATTTTTTTTTCACTTAAAAATATTTTACCATCAATTTTTCTTATACAGATTTATGTATGCTATTTTTATATTAAAATATTACTTGAATAGGAAAAATCTATATGATTATTTATTATTTTCAAACTTCAAATTTTTAACTCAGAACTTTCAGTTTACTGATGAAGTGGAAGAAATGACATTTTGTCAGGGACGGTTTTTTCCGGAGTGGACAAAATAGGACAACCCTGGTTAGGGGTCCAGTTGATGTAATCGTTGATGTATCCAAGATAGGGCTTGTGGTTGAAATTTTTGCTGTTAATCCAATAACTGCTGATCTTTGATTTGAGTTTTTTTTGGTTCATGGTAATGGTATCTTCAGAGGCGTTATCATACGTGAAGCAACTTGAGAAGAGCCCTTTTCGGCGAGCAGGTCAGCTTTTTCGTTGACCGGAATATCAAGGTGACTTGGGACCCAGATTATGGTAATAGATTTGACTTTGTGCAGGGCTTCAACAATTGCTTCAATGGTACAAAAATAACAGAGTGAGATTTCAGGTTGAAAGAAGAGAGGGCACTTAGATTAGACTTGCTGTCGGAGAAAAGAACGTAATCTTCATAATTGTTGGTGAATGAATTCAATGATGGCGAGGGCTTCTGCTGTAAAGACGGATGCATTATTATTGATGATGGCAGCGGCATCAATATTGTGAGAAATGCTGATGGCGGCGATACTGGTGAAGTTGTTATTCTTTGAACCACCCGTGCTAAGAATGATGTTAAGAAAGTATTCTCTTCAATGTAACAACACTATTAAAAATGATAATTATTTTGAAATGATTCTTTTACCATCAATAAAAAAACCAGCTCTGATCATAATGCAATAACAAATAAATAAACTGATTTCTCAAGCAATTTTATTAAGAAAATATTCACTTCAATGTAACAATATTAAAAATGAGTATTTTGACATGATTATAAATGATTCATTTACCATTAAAAAAAGGGAAAAAATGCAGGTCATAACACAATAACAAGTAAAAATTGAGAACATCACAAAGCAGCTTTTGAACACATAAAGCAAGCAAATAATAACGAGTACTCCATTAGTAGTAGAAAATCAAAAAAAGCTCTTCTACCAGAAGAGTATTAGATATAATTCAAGGCCCCAAAAGACAAAGCTGTAAATGCCAAATTTTCCGGATCTTTTGACATATATTCCTTACAAACTTCACAAGCATCCTCAAAAAATGTTTCCACACTGGTAGATCTGTGACAAATGGGTCCATCTTTGCGACCATCAAGCTCAAGAAGCTTGCCGTTGGAATTAACAAATGCTATAAAATGCAGTGACACTTCCTCATTGGCTGGAGGAGGCTCAGTCTGGCCTTCTTGTGCACTAGCTTCATGAGCAGCACCAATGTCTATGTTCTTTTCCAGATATTCAGCTTTTTCATGTGGTCCTAATTCCATGGTTTCTTTCAAAAATTTTTCAAGGGGAGAGTCAGGCTCTAAACATATGTTGTGCAAATTGTTAGCTACTGAATGGATCAATGCGACAGTACCACAAGCATTTCCAATTGTCTGTTTCATAAAAAAGACTGATGATTCTTTGACCTGTTTTTCATCCAAAAACTGTTTATTTGCACTTACTTTATAAAACTCACTTTTAGCAGGAAAAAGTAGTATAAGAGCATAAGAAGGCTTTGGGACAAACTGAAGCATTTCAGCATCAAAGGAAAAAATATCAGATATTCCATATTTTTTAGGCACGCCTAATTGAATCAAAAACTTGTTCATAACTTCAGGATTTGCTTCTAGAGGTAACCACCTGATATCAGACATAGTGAAAATTATTCTCTCGAAAACCTAAGCACAAAAAAATTTCAGAAGAATTACACAATTCAGAGCAAGGATAACAGCAGAAATTATATTTACCGACTATCAACTTTCGCCGATTCCGGGAAAACAAAATAGAAGTAATTTCAGTAGAAATCGCAGATCTGCTCACCTTCCTCACCAGCACGCATCATATTTTTGGACCAATCAGCGTAAGTTTTTGTTGAAGTCGAACCAATCAGCATTTCCTATTCCTATTCTATTCTATTCAAGAGTCACGATTCTTCCAGATAATAGGAACAGGAAACATGCCAAAAGAGTCGCCAAAACGAACTCGTCGCCGCATTTATGCCAACCTCTGGTAATCGTTATTTGGAGTACTGATCACGGATTTATTTACACCTGATTTGATTTACACGAGGCGTGGTGATTATGATCCGCAAAAATTGTTTATTTCTTGCATTTGTGTGTTTTGTATTTTACTTTTTTGTTTTAATTTATTCATTTTGATTTGTACTTTACATTCCTAACTGGTATGCGACTACTAATTATTGGTGATTCGATGATGAAATACGAATTTAAGAAGTTGATGTTCCCAGAAGAAATTTAAAATTGATGATATACCGGCGTGTTCTAAAAGTGAATGGAATAAAAATCTTGATATCCTAACTGCCTATAAAGTAAGTATTTTTAAAGTTAAAACGCATTATCTTTTGAAACGGTTGGTTATTTGACAGCATCGTAGATGACTTCCAAATCATATAACACAAAATTCCAAAATTCAGTAAGTAATAATTCACTTGCTGCAAAATCATATCATAGTCGGCTCTTACAAATGAAGAATATGTTGTGCCAGGGAAGAAATTTCTCGGTCAGATTATGTTTTTTCTACCAGCAAATATCAATTGTCATTGGTTCCTACTGTTATTGACAGTAAAAGATATAGAATGATCAACTTTTAGGATCTTAAAGGTTTGAAAAAATTTAGATGTTTATTCTGATTTTATAATGATATGGAGAGACTTCGTTTGTAAACTTTTAAATATCTTTGATAGTGATGTAAGTTATCCTCCTCATAACACTCACATTGATAACATGAATTGTAGGGTATGTGTTTGACTATTAAGAATTTTGCTCAACAAATTCTCAATAGTCAAAATTTTATGTCTTCATTTGATATACTTGCCAGGGTTCAAAATTAACAGTGGTCCACTAGTCCAGGACCAACCACAAAAGTATCTACTGGACCAGCGAAATACAAATTGTAGTGGTCCACTTGACCAGGGAAGTTTTATTTCTGCTTTCCTTTCAGAAATTGTAAGCATCACAATTTCGATACCATAAGAAAGTTTGCACCTTTATTTACAATGTTTAGATTTTCAGTCTGCAAAAAAGACTATGTTAAAAGATTTCTATAGCATTATAACATAGACTAGTGATTTTACCTCTTGTGTCATGTCGATTAAAAATTGTAAATTGTCTCTATATTATCATGTTACTTTATTTTGTTTTTTTCCCTTTTTTCGTATTGTTCAAAATCAGGATGTGATAATGGACCACTAAACGTGTGCTGTTCTGGGAAATTTAGATTTTACTAGTCCATTGGGCCAGTGACGTGTTTTTCTAAATTTCAACCCCTGCTTGCTTCTAGGAAGCAAATTTATAACACTCTTGTGGGTTGCAAATAAATAATTACGTGTGAAACTGATTTTTGAAAGGTAAGAGAAATAAGTTATTGCTCTACCTTTCTCTGTATACTTACCTCACAAAATACTTTTTTATGTTAATGTACTTTATTTTACAGCTGCTGTGCAGAACTGATGAGGGCAGTTTTAAATTCCAATGCTTGAATTTTTGCAAGTCTCTTGGTGGCAATTTTTTTCATCAGAGACAGAAGACCCACAAAACTAAGACTGATCCATACCTTATCCAAATGCGGAGTGGAAATTAATCCTAGTGTATGCTCATGCAGTAGTTCATTTCATGCTACAGTTTAAAAGTTAAAATGCATTTTTTGTTCTTTCTTTTCTTTTTCTTCTTTTCAAATCTTTTTAACACAATTTTTAAACACGCCAGCATTAACAGCTGCCAGTCCTAAGCCTGGATAAAGTGTGAAGGAAAATTGTACAACATTTTAATTAAATTTGTTTGTAGGTATATTATAGCAGGAAGAATTGGTTTTAATTAGTGCCAACCTTTCTGTTGATGCTTTTCAGTTTGCATTGGAAGAAATTGAATTTCAAGGAAATATACATAAATAGTTTTAATTTGCTGTCAAGTATTACTATGAAATTTGAAGAAATCCTAAGATTTAAATCTCATTTCCAAAGTGTCTTGTTTAATATTAAATCATTTCTTGCTTTTACAGCTATCTTACGACCTTTTGTTTTGAGCCCTAAGATCCAGAACTGGAACCAGGAGTTTCAATACAAGGATTGGTCCAATCTCACAATTTCCTTTTCAAGTAAATGTTTCTACTGAGTAGCATACAGCAGGAAGATTTGGTTTTAATTAATGCCATCCTTTCTGTTTGTGCTTTTCGGTTTGCATTATCTCTTCAAAGTTTCTTCAGAGAGCAGTGGATGAATTTTGCAGAAGCAGCTTTGAATCTACATTGAACCCTTTAAATTGCTATCAATAAATCACAAGTATAAAAAACTATATATATTTGATGCACTTCTATGATTGTAACATTTTTTTGTGTATTCAATATTGTAATAAAGTATGATACCCAACATTTAAAAACATGGACTCAATTTTGATGCAAAAATAAATTGAATGAAACTGTCATTTGTCATGTTTGAACTTTATGCATAACATTGAATTTATTTGTTCAATTATGTAATATGTGTGCAATAATGATGAATTCTTATAAGTTACAATTTAGTAAATATGAAAAAGTAAATTTTATTTCAAATTGATTTGAATAATCATGAATAAGAGCAGGGATTGTTAATATTCATATTGTATTCAGTAACATTTAGTTAACAGTGACTAAAAAATATGTCTTTAATTTTAGCTAAGAGCAACATTTTCTTGTTAAACTAATTAAATGCGGTAGAAACTTGTTACACCTCAAGGTTTGAGGGATATATTTTGCACTTGCCTCATAACTTAACCATGGTATAACATTATTCATTATTGCCTTCCCATTGGGCAACAAATTATAAAAATTAAAATGAAGAAAATGTGCATTTAACTTGTGTGTTATTGTTTGACAGCTGTATTTTACATGTTATTTTTTTTCCCCGTTATAGAACTTGGGCAAGAGAGAAGAATTATAGTTACATTACATGAAAATTCCAACTTTGTTTTGTACATGCATATTAAATGCTGTCATAATTTCTTTTGTTGGCTAAGGTTGCAGAGGGCTCAGGGCGATGAGACCCCTGGACCTGGAGAAAGGCACCCTTTTCAATCTTCAAAGTAATTGTGTGTTTAGTATAATAATTTGCATCTGCAATAGTTAATCAAGCATTCTTTCATAATTTAACACATATACATTACATGATATCAGGCCTGGCTCCTGGGGTAGGCAATTGCCTAGGGCAGCAGATTTTAGGGGTAGAAAATTTCAGAGTTGAAACATTTTTTTCTTTTAAATATGAATAACTGTTTCAGAATCATAAGATTCACTGCTTCAATGCAAAAAAAAAAAAAAAAAAAATATATATATATATATATATATATATATATATATATATATATATATATTTAAGACTGTACCAGTGCTTGAATATGCTAAACATAGTTTGGAATTGAACTAGAAATTCAATTTAATTTTAGAGGTGGCAAATTGCATGATTTGAATGTCTTTTGAAAATATTAATATCTGTTTCTAATTCATAAGATGCACTACTTTAATGTTAAAATTGAAGTGTGTACCAGTGCTTGGATATGCAAAAATCAGTTTGGAATAAAACTAGAAACTCGCTTTAATTTTAGAGGTGGCAAATTGCATGATTTGAAAGTCTTTTGAAAATATTAATATATGTTTCTATGGCATAAGATGCACTACTTTAATGTTAAAATTGAAGTGTGTACCAGTGCTTGGATATGCAAAAATCAGTTTGGAATAAAACTAGAAACTCGCTTTAATTTTAAGCACTTTACTATTATTTTTATTTTATTAATATATTATTATTTTTATTATTCAATGGGGGGGGGGGGCACTTGTCAATATCGCCTAGGAATGCAGAACTACTAGAGCCGCGCTACATGATATAAAAATAGTTTTGCACAATTCTTTAATCTTTTTGCTATCTACATAAGATTTAATTCAAAGGAAGCTGTAAAATGAATGAACATTATGGTCAATAGCCAGAAAGTATAAAATTCCATGCTGAGAATGATAATATGACAAAAAACCAAATGTTCTAGAAGAGAACTTTAATGCCCCCTAGTTGTAATCATTAAAACTCCCTATTTTTTTTTTTTTTTTTTTTTTGAGCAATCACGATTGCTTATTGTTCTCATTTGACCGTTTTGGTGTCCGTGCCTTTTTCAACTTGGACCAGAAGCCTTTGCAGCACCACCGTCCTCTGCTGGCGGCGCGGCGCGGCTGCTCCGGTTTTGAGCTATCCGCTTCTCATGGTTCCCATGTCCTACACACACGCACGTTCACACACATACACGACTTCACACATATACACTCACACATACCTACGTGCATACACACAGGTCTACGCACACACACACAACTATGCACAAGTAACCGCCCAGGAGGAGAGGCAGACTTGGGGGGATAGGAGCCGTTTCTAGAAACAATAACTCCAATGAGTAGGTCCCTGTCTCAGTTCGTGATTGCGAAAAACATAATTTGAATTCAAAATTTCAGAATTCAAATTGATTTTTTTTTTTTTTTTTTTTTTTTTTTTGCGAACAATTTTAAAAGAATTATTTTTTGTGTAGTCTTATAATTTTTTTTCTTGTCTATCCAATAAACAGATATGCTGCAAAATTTTGAAATTTGATAGTGAGCAGAGTTATTATAGGGGCTCATGTGAACAATTGAAGACTTTTTTTTTTTTTAATATCATAAAGTAAAGAAACTTAAACAAAAAATCTCAAAAAATTCCATGACATAAAGAAAATATTTAATAGGGACGTTTATGGGGAAGTTCGTCATTAGTTCATAGACTAGTGTGCATCTAACCTTAGTAAATAGGATGATTTACGAAAATTCTTAATTCCAATTTCCATTATTTTGACCTAAATTGCCCTTCATCTTCATTTCAAATTTTAGCGTTTACACACTTTTTTTATTTTTTATTTTCTACAAACTACCTTCAGTTTCCACTAGTACAGCGCTGTACATATATAAACATACCATGTCATGATTCACACCATGTGGTATATAAACCAATCTAATAAAATAATGTGGTGTATAAACCAAAATATAGTCCAAGTGGTGTATACCAGCTAAGAAAATGTATATCTGAAAAACATAGAGCAGATCAAATTCATCTAAAGTCAAACCCAGTGGCGAATTCACCATATGTCGCAACTGTAAAGGGGATCCGAATGACGCACAAAAGTGCACATGATAAGTGCACTATGTTTTACATAGTTTTGTTTTAGAGAGGGCCTCCAACTTTGTATTCTGACGGGCCCTAAATCTAAAACCGCAGCTGGTCAAACCATCTATTTTTTTCCCCAAAATTAGGGCCTGGTTAAGACATCAGGGAGCCGTGTGTAGTCAACTCTTACAATTTTAGCCATTGACGAAATCAGTTTGAAAAAAAAAAAAAGCCGTTTGGGGCCACAGCCTAGTTGACCTATTCAGTAATCAGGCCCTGCCTGAAATTAAGTGAAAAATTAGGTATACCAATAATTACCAAAAATCGCAATCATAAAATCGAAACCTTTTGAAAAACCGCGATCAAAAAAACGAAAGCTTTTCATACACGAGTATAAACTTAAAACGTTTCAATTTTCTTCATTTTAGTCCAATTATTTCCCCAAAAATGCAGTGAAGTTTTACTGATTTTCTTCAGACCATCTTACTGACCATATTCTTTGAATAGAGAGAGAAAAATTACCTTTTTTGCGACCTATATAAACGGAATTTAAAAAACTTTTATTTTCTAAATGTATTCATTTTCTGTTTTTATATTCTGTTTCGTTGTCAATTCCAGCGCACGGCAGTCCAGTTCCTGCACTTGTTTGCAATTTTTATTTATTATTATTTTTTTTTTTTTATTCAAAGATGTCCATTAAGAATGATGACGTACCCCTTCAGATGTTACAGAGCATCCACAAATTGTGCAAAACTTCTAAAAATCTCAATGGCGCAGTCTGCATCGTGTTTTTTCTCATTATCGACGGGATCCTGACTATTTACGCATTAATACAATTTCTAAAGACTTAGTGCAATTTTTTCTAGCCAAGCCACTATCTCTTATATCACTTTTTAAATTAGAATTGAGGCCTTACCCCGAACCTAGACTAGTATATTCCATATCACAGTAAAAAACAAAATAGCATAAAATGTATTTTTTGCATTCAGTTTTAGGAGCCCTGCGTTTTCAAAATATCCTGCTTCTTGTTTTTTAGAGACGGGACGTCAGTGTATATGTGTGTGTGTGTGTGTGTGTGTTTGTGTGTGTTTTTTTTTTTTTTTTTTTTTTTTTGAGCAATCACGATGGCTTATTGTTCTCACTTGACTGTTTTTGACGTTCCTTTGATTTTTCCCACCACCACCCTCCGCACCATCACCGTCGACGGGCTCCTCACGATGCTGCACCTCCAGCGAAAGCCGTCTCCAGGTTGCATCCATGTCCTACACACACGCACATACATACACAACTACACACACAAACACATACACCTACACACACCTACACAAACACATACACACACGCATACATACAGATACCCACACATACACACACAAAAACATCAACTACCCACACATTCATGCCTGCACACAGACACAAACACATATGCCTACACACACATACACATACCCCCCCCCCATTCATACACACACATACACATAACCCGTACACACAAACACACACGCCTATACATACACACACTCGTGATTGCGAAAAACATAATTTGAATTCAAGATGTCAAAATTCAAATTAATTTTTCTTCTTTTTTTTGGGGGGGGGGGAGCAATTAAAGGTATTTTTCAACACTCATTTGTGCGCAAGTGATTTTTTTTTAAATAAAAATTTAAAATTAGGATAATTTTATATTCTCAAGTAGTTTAGATTATTCTGGAGGCCAAATAATTAAGCATTCAACCTTCATTTCTCGCGACATATCATCATCGTGAGCACAAAAATTGGGGGCACAGGGCCGCAGTCCCATCTATAGAGTCCCTAAATGAAGTGAGTTTGGAGCATTCAACTGACTCTTCTGACGATGCTCATGGAAGCATTAATTAAAATTTTACCAATTTTTCCCCGTTTCTTGTTCATTATTATTATTTTAATTGTCATTATCTGATTTTTAAGAAAAAAAGACTCTGCGAATGACCTGCTTGATCTGTACAATCAAATCACAGAAAACACCAAAAATAAATTGACATAAAACGTTTAAAAAAATAATTTAATTAAATTATGCGATGTTTACTCTTGTTTACGATTTTTTCAAGACTTTTTTTACGTTTGTGAAAAATACTAATTTAAAAAATATTATTAATGTGAAGAATTTCTACTTATACCATTTTTAACTGTGACCAAGTTAAGTGCTTGTTCTGTCTTTATCCACATCTTTGAAGTGAATAATTAGAATCTTTCAACTGAGCGATAAGTTGCCAAATATGGTAACCCTGCAGTGTTTCCAGTTCCTATTATTAGTCAGACTAAAGAGTCACAACTGACTACAACTGTATTTATGTCGAGGACTGCATACTAAGTGCCTTGCCTCCATTAATTTATATACCGATAGCTGGCAGCACCATCACCGGATCGAACAGTTAATGAGAATTTAGAACTAGTCCAAGAGCTAATAGCTACCTGGAATTAGCACCCCCAGAGGTATCGTTTCACTTGGAGGACATTGAGACCACGAGCATATTTAACGTCGCCCAGTCCCCTTTAATGACGACGGTGGATCTTCGACCATCGAGGTTCGAACTCAGGACCCTCCGGCCCCGAATCCGACACTCTACCGATCGGGCTACCACGGCCCTCAATCAGCATTTGCTAGCTAAAACGAGCTGCCGTTAAAAAAAACCATCATGCTTAAGAATAGTTTCAGTGGAGTGAATAATATATTTTTTAGACGATAACAGATCACTTCATTCATAAAAAAAAATTTTTTTATTGTAGTTATAACCTTAATATTATTTATTTGCTTGCTAAAATATTATTAAGGGAAATTCGTAGAGGGAAAACAAACACTTAAACTTTAATTCCAATGAACTTTAGCTGCTCACAACGCCGCATGTTTGTGCGGCTTAATATCTGTTTTATACGTTCGGATAAATCTGCAACGGTCTACCTCTGACGTCACAAGAATGGGTGGAGCTATATAACCTTCTGACGTCACATCGTTTTTTAGCTAGTTTGATTTTCGCGTTGATAATTTCTTTCTTTTTTGCTTCTTGATCTTAATTTATTTATTTATTTAAATTTCGCTTTTTATCTTTATTTTCTTTTTGTTATTGTTATAAAACGGAAAGGGAGTTCATTTTTTTAAGAGCAAATACGGTTTTATTTCATATTTAATTAAAATAAATTAAGAATATTATTATTAGTTTTTTAAGATTTTTATGATGTTCTAGAAGATGTGATTATTTTATTCATTAAAATGAGAGGGGGAGAGGGATTATCAAAATTAGTTTATCAAGTTATTTTCCAAAATATGTTTTATTTTAGCTATTTAAGTGAAGCATTTTGTGGAGAAATCTAAGTTTTAAGTTTTTGTGAAATGAAACGGTAAACGAAAAAACAATGAAAAAAAAAAAAAAGTACGTAACCTCAATGAAAATGAAGAACAAGTAAAACAGCTGCAAGGTGGTTTTTTTTCGCGGCGTGGTAGGCGAATGTGAGGTTGTGATTTTTTCTCGAGTTTGTGAGTTAGGTTTTGTTAAAGGGGTTTTTCTTTTATTTCCAATTGCGTTTCTCCAGCTATGCATGTTGCTCGTGCATGGTTTTTGTTTTTATTTTTCTAAGAGGAACTTGTTTATATGGGGCCAAAAAGGAAGGCTAGTCCTAATAAGGAGGTGGTTGTTATGGTAAAGAGAAAATTACCAAGCGAAATGAATTTATATATGAAACTAGTATGTCTAGGAAAGAAAAAATTAGGGCTGCCATGACAAATGGAGCCGATAAAATTAAAATAGTTATTTTCGGTGTTGACAAGGAGATACCAAAGAACAAAGGGATGAAGTTCCACAAAGAAATAGAAAACTTAATCTCAAAAGAAGATGAAGTATATTTTACCAGGAACGGCAACATAATTGTGAGTACCAAAAACGAAGACACCATGAAAAAGGTGAGTGAAACTAAAACTTTTCTGGATATTGAAGTTGGAACAAGACTATTAGAAGATGCCATAAGCACAAAGTATATACTAAGAAATGTAGATGAAGATTTGACCGTAAAATTCATTGCAAACAAACTTGAGGAAAGGGGAGTTTACGTAACGCAGGTGATAAGATTTAAGAAAAAAGAAACTGAGGTACCAATCCCGATTGGTTTGATAAAAGAGTTGGGAATCACAAATAGAACAGAATTTAAAATAGGATGCATTAACTTCCGAGCTAATAAATACATAGAAAAACCTTTGATTTGCAAAAAATGCAAAAAAATAGGTCACCCAGCAAAGTATTGCAAGGGAGAAGTTAGATGCCAGGTTGTGGAATGACACACGAAAATTGTGGAAAAATAACAGCTTGCTTTAGATGCAATGGTAGTCACAGTGCAGAGGATAAAAGTTGTTTTGTTCTAAAGAATTATACAAACAATAAAGACAGGAAAGAACAAGAAAAAAATAAAACATATGCAAAAGTGGCTAGTGAAAATAAAGTTGAAAATGAAAGCAAAGACTTAATCATTAAGCAGTTAAAAAAAGAATTAGGAGAGAAAGATGAAGAAATAAAAATGCTGAAGCAGGAAATAGACAAAATTAAAATTGAATTACAAATATTGAGGTACAATAACACCTACAACGACAAAGCTGAAAATAGTAATTTTAATACAGTGGAAGTTCAGCTGATTAAGCAATATAGAGAGATGAGGAAGGAAAATCCAAAAATCAATTTAATCCCAAGTGCAGAGAATCTTCTACCTGAAGCTGAACTGTTGGGAGGTCTACCAATTGATGGAGACCCGATTTAAAGTGACCAAGAGGAATACAACTCTCTTTAGGGGGTTGTTCTTTTTCTTTTTTTTTCATGTTCAGGGACTGTTTTCTTTTGTCATGGAATTGCCGCAGCTTGGCTAAGAATCTTATTTACTTAAAAAATTTAATTTCATGGTTATCTCCTTTCGTTATTTGTCTCCAGGAGACCTGGTGCACAAAGAATAAAATCCCCACTATAAGTGGCTATCATAATTTTAGTTATGAAAGACCACCTCCCTGCAAAGGGGGTGGACTTTGTATATATGTCAAAACAGACATTCCTGTCACTGAAGAAGTAATAGACATTACCAATTCCAATTTTGAAATTAATAGTGTCACTATTTTTTACAATAGCAAGTATTATCAAATTATTAACTGTTACAGACCACCAGGTAAATTCACTGAAGAGGACTTAAACGTTTTAAAAAAGATCCAAAAGGGAAATAATCAAATTTTTACTGGTGATTTTAACGCTAGAAATAAAATAACAGGAGACAAAAAAACATACAATAGCTCAATTAAATTCTATGACTGGATCCAAGAAAAAAATATCTGCATAATCAATAAAAATATTCCAACCCATATCAACAAACAAAAAGATGAGGGAATATTAGACCTAACAATAGTCAGTTCTGAGCTAATTACAGAAATGGATTGGCATAGAAGCGATGAAAACGGCGAAAGTGATCACTACCCCACTATAATCAGGATTGCTGAAAAAAAAAAACACACACTAAAATTAAAAGGTATGTAAATTGGGACAAATTCAAAGATAATATGGATAAAATCATTCCTAATATAAATTTCAAGATTCTTAATTGCAATACATTTAATCAAGTGACAGAAATTATTACATCAAATATAGATAACGTAACAAAAATAGTGAAATATAGAAACAACAACTCAAACAGCAACTGGTGGAACTTAGAATGCTCAAAAAAAAAAAAAAAAAAAACAGAAGAACCAAGCAAAAAACAAAGCCTACAGAACTCAAATGATAACTCATTGGATAGATTACAAAAGAAAACTTGCTCTTTTTAGAAAAAGCATAATAGAAGCAAAAAGAAAATATTGGGAAAACATAAATTATAACATTAAACAACCTAAAGACATATATAGATCGGTAAATAAATTAAAAAATATCATAAACAAATCAGCAAGTCCCAACCAAGTACTTATCAAGGAGGGAATTAAGTATTTTGAAGATAACGAACAGGCAGAAATGTTTGTGGAATACTTTAGCAAGAAAGACAAAACAGATAAAGAGAAACACATACTGGAAATTAATAATATAGGAAGTTTTCAATCTTTTAAGATGAAAGAACTTTTGGCCGAGATCAATAGTTTAAAGAATACGGCAGCAGGATCAGATGGAATAACAAACAGCATTATAAGAATGTTACCAGAAAAAACCAAGGAGCTATGCTTAAGACTTTTTAATTATAGCATACATACGGGTAATATGCCAAGTAACTGGAAGATATCAATGATTATTCCAATTTGCAAACCAGGAAAAAACCCACAGAATTTGGAGAGTTATCGACCAGTTGCACTAACACAATGTTTGTGTAAACTTATGGAAAAATTGATACTTAAAAGACTCACATGGTGGGAGGAGAAGAACCAGATTTTCCCAGAATTTTTACATGGTTTCAGAAAAGGGAAAAGTGCAGAAAACTGCATAGTACAAATTATTAATACACTAAAAAGGCTAAGAAAAGAAAAAAAACTTTATCTTCCTCATCTCATTAGATTTGAAGGGTGCTTATGATAACATAAAATCAGATATACTGTTAAGAAAATTAAACAATTTAAAAATGGATCATAAATATATTAAATGGATAAAAGAATGGTTGACTAATAGAAAAATAGTGATTAGATGGAGAAACAAGATGTCTAAAGGAAGAAGTATTGAGTATGGACTGCCTCAAGGTTCCATATTATCACCATTCCTTTTCAATTGTTTCATGTCAGACCTGGTAGGTAATGATGAAAGAAACAAACTATTTGTATACGCAGATGACATTTCATGTATTATATTCGACAAAAGTAGAGATGCAGCCATTAGGGCTATCAAGAATTTTATAGAAAAAATAGAAGAATGGTCGGACGACAACAAAATGATATTTTCGGCTGAAAAGAGTAGCATACAAAATATGACAGCGACTAGAAACAAATTCACTGAAAACATAAAGATAAACGGAAGGGACATTCCATGGAATACTCAGAACAAACTTCTTGGAGTGTACATTGACTATAATTTGTCCTGGAACAAACACACACAAGTAATTGAAAGGAAAATCAACAAGACTGCAAATGTCATTAAATTTTTGGGAAGTAGGACAGGTTTCTGTAATGATAACTTACTCAAAATAATCAAGCAAGTTATACTCCCACAAATTGACTATGGCAACCTGAGCAGAATCAAAGATACAAAATATAATAAGAATAAAATGGATGTCATCACAAACCAAGTCATAAGGAATGCTCTGAAACTAAACAATTTTGCCCCAAATGAAGTTATAAGACATTTTACAAATATTGACACATATGAAAGAAGACTAAATTGGAAAGCCACTAAATGGGTCTTAAAGAATATGTATCAAGATAATTCTTCAGAAAATATTAACTTGATTAATTCAATGGAACTGGATGAAAACATAGTAGATTTTTGTAACAACTTTATGACAAATTATAATACAAAAATATGGAAGGATACAAATTATGAAGAATACCCACCATGGCAATGCAGAAAACTGAAAATCATTACAGATGAAAGAAAATTTCAACAGACACAAATAAAAGAAGAAATTAAGCAAGACTTCCTAAAGTTTCTTACAGAAAATAAAGACAAAGAAATATGGGCTACTGATGGCTCCAAAAATGAAACATATGTAGGCTTTGGACTGTTAAACCAAGACAAATCTATTAAGAGAAAAATCAGAATCCCTAACTTCTGTTCCATTTTTACAGCGGAGCTTTCGGCGCTATATTATGCTGCTAAATCTTTATATATAAAAATGGAGTTTGGTAAATTTGTTCCCTAAGATCTCAGAAACTACCCGGCAGATTTGGCTGAAACTTTCACCGTTTGTTCTTTTTGATACTGGGGAGGTTTGTAGACCAGTTCGAAAAAGATCCGATTGTTAGTTCCTTTTTTATTCTAATATGTCCAAATTTTCGCATAAATGCCCCAATATGACGGTGAAAAAATACGTGCACATACTAAAATTATGTGTCCATCGAAAGCGCTTATTTTTCTGCTGAAGATGGCATCTGTTAGAAAGTTCTAAGTTGTATGAAAAACGAGATATGAGCTTTTTTTTGTTCCATGTTCGAAGGCTCTCCTCAACCTAATTCATTATTTAGTGTATCATTTCAACTCCCAGTTCATAGTTAGAGTAGTTGAATTTTTATGTGTTTCGTCTGACTGAGACTTTTCTCAAGTCAAATCTTAAAGTAACGTTTTTTCTTTTTTCCCCAAGATTGGCTGAAAATAACTATATTTGGTTGATTATTTTCCATTTAAACGGAACTTTAGTGTAATTAATGTTCTTTTTAATTATTTGTGCTGATCGGATTTTTTAATCATTATCCAATCTAACAGCAGAAACCTCGCCAAAATTTATGCAGAAAGATTTCAGTAGCGAATGCATTTGGCAGTTTTTTCTACTGTCGCGGTTTTTGAAGTCAAAGACTACGTAATAATGTTTGTCAGCTTTCACCATGTAAACAAAATATCGTCAATCAAAGAATCTTTAAAAACTTTTTTTACTGTAAAATAATCCAGCAACTAAATTATGTAAATCCATAAACAGCACAAAAACTTCCATTAATGTGACTTTGTGCACAAATTCAAACCATCGCCAAATTTTACTACTTATTTTGGAAACATTTCGGATGAAATTGTTTAGCGCCATTTTATGGTGACCAAAAGTATCTTAGCATATGGCGACAATATCTCTTTAAGAAAAGTTAGTAACATACCGTTTTACAAAGTAAGGAGGGGGGAGCATTATCCAAGGTATCCCAAAACGATTCCCGCAAATTCGGCAACATTTTAAATCTCACCAAGAATCCACAATAATTGAAATTTTCCAAAATAACTATAGCAAGTTTAAGGGGATCAGGAGCGCGTGGCTACATTTTTTTTAAACAGTTCGTTCTTCAATAGACATACAGAGAAGGTAAGACTCTATGTAAAAAAATAATAAGTATTAACTGATAAATCTTTTTAAACATGTGAAGTTTAATTTCATATTTCGGAAATTCTTCAAATTTGTATATGCTTAAATTTCGTGGTTTCGTTTCTAAATGAATGCTATTTTGCTCTTTTTACTTATTGCTACTTTAGTTTTATGAGTAAGGAAGAATCTAGATTTTAAATCACGTCAAAAAGGTGTATTTTAAGTTCTTTCACTTAAAACAGAAAACAAATGCAAGTAACGATTGTTTCTCATAATTATTGCTAACCCAGGCAACGCCGGGTATTTTTGCTAGTATCTTATAAAAGCTGATATGCCAACAATTATTCTCACTGATAGTCTTAGTGTAATCAACGCCATCAGAAGTGAAAACAAAAATCAAGACCCACTTGTGAAAATTACCAGATATTATTTGGAGAAGTTATCCAGCAGAAATTATATTTATTTAGTATGGTCCCCCAGTCATTCAAATATTGAATTAAATGAGGATGCTGATGCTCTTGCAAAGGAAGCAGCATGTGGCTCAAACATTCCAAGCTTAAATATCACTACATGGAAAGACTGTAATAATTATCTGTTGAAAATGAAACATGAGGAGCAAATGGAAAATTGGGAAAAATCCAAATACTTTGAAAAATTTAAATTTAGAAAAATTCCCTCAAACAAAGGAAGTTACAAAGTCCAAAATAGAAGGATTGAAATTTTCCTGAATAGACTAATCTGTGACTGTTATATTACAAAAAGCAAACTTTTCAAAATGAAAAATACGAACTCCCCAAACTGTGATTTGTGTGACTCTCGTCAAACAATTGATCACATACTACATCATTGTACAAAAACAAAATCAAATAGAAAACGTTTAATAGAGCTTATTCAGAAATACAAAAATCCTCTTCGTTTCAAATTTCTTGATCAAGATATTTTGTTTACTCCTGGGGTCGCTCAGGCTTTGTTTTCTTTCTTTGGTTGAGACTGTTTCGGTGTTGCATGCTTTCCCCGTTTGCTTTTTTTTTTCTTTTGTTTTGGGGTTTCTTTCTCTTGATACATGCTTTTCTGCTATAATCAATAACTTTTACCAAATCTTAATATATAAAAATGGAGTTTGGTAAATTTGTTCCCTAAGATCTCAGAAACTACCCTGCAGATTTGGCTGAAACTTTCACCGTTTGTTCTTTTTGGTACTGGGGAGGTTTGTAGACCAGTTCGAAAAAGATCCGATTGTTAGTTCCTTTTTTATTCTAATATGTCCAAATTTTCGCATAAATGCCCCAATATGACGGTGAAAAAATACGTGCACATACTAAAATTATGTGTCCATCGAAAGCGCTTATTTTTCTGCTGAAGATGGCATCTGTTAGAAAGTTCTAAGCTGTATGAAAAACGAGATATGAGCTTTTTTTGTTCCATGTTCGAAGGCTCTCCTCAACCTAATTCATTATTTAGTGTATCATATCAACTCTCAGTTGATAGCTAGAATTTTTGCGTTTCGTGTGACTGTTCGAGGCTTTTCTCAAGTCAAATCTTAAAGTAACGTTTTTTCACAAGATTGGCTGATAATAGATGGATTTGGCTGATTATTTTCCATTTAAATGGAACTTTAATGAAATTATTGTTATATTTTTATTATTTGTGCGATCAGACTCATGATCCAATCTACCAGTAGAAATCTCGCCAAACTCTTTGCAAAGATTTCAGTAGCTTATGCGAATACATTTGTGCAATTTTTTCAACTGCCGCTGTTAACAAAATATCGCCATTAAAGGCATCTTTAAAACTTTTTTCAAGATGTAAAATAATCCACCATAAACTAAATTAGGCAAATCCATTAAAGAGCACAAAAACATCCATAAATTTTTCTTTTTGCACATTTTCAAACAATCGCCAAATTTTACTACTCATTTTGGAAGAAAATGTTTAGCTCCATGTTATGGTGACTAGAAGTATCTCAGGATTTGGCGACAATATCTTTTTGACGAAAATTAGTAACAGACCGTTTTACAATTTTTGTTAGCCGGCCGAAGACATGGATTTTAGCTGTATTAATGAAGATTTTTACTATTAATTTTAATGTAATGGAGATTTTTAGATGAGCCGTTATCGTTATTTCAGAATGGTTGATGTTGATTTTGAGGGACGGACGTCGATATTCTAAGATGACGTTTCGAGAATTCATTGAAAAGTTAATTTTTTGAAGCTATTATGCTAATTCTGTTGGGGTTAAAAAAGGGCGTCTTCCCAGTTTAGCCGACATTTCGTCCCCCCCCCCGTTTTCTTATTTAATCATACCTTTTGATACATTAAAATATTAAAGGCGGGAGGAAGTTTGAAATGTCGGCAAAAGTGGGGATAAACCAAAACCAAAAACAGAATGTTGATGTTATTTTGAAAATTTTTCTTATTCCGAAGGGAGGGGGGGGGGATGACTACTTTCCTTATTCAGATACATATTTTTAGAGGGACTGTTAACGATATTTTAAAACTGAAACCCTCATTCTAACTCAAATCTGAACGTTTTTTCCACTTCATAAGTATTCAGGTTTTGAACGTTTTATGTGTTTAAAAGTATAGTAGCTTAGTCTTATTTAAAAATACTTGACACCCGTATTGTTTTTCATAATATGCAGCAATATTGAACATTATTTTAATGCCGCCTGGATTGGTATAAATTCAACGCTGAATGATACACTCAAATTGATATCAACCTTGCCAAAAATGTAATTATTTTCTTACACGTTCTGTTGTTGATATTTTCAAAATTTATGGAACTCGCTTCTTCGTAATAGCTTATGCGAATAGATTTGTGCAATTTTTTCAACTGTCGCTGTTTTTGAAGCCAATGTTTCTCAGCTTTCACCATGTAAACAAAATATCGCCATAAAAAGAATCTTTGAAACTTTTTTCAAGATGTAAAATAATCCACCATAAACTAAATTATGCAAATCCATTAAAGAGCACAAAAACTTCCATAAATTTTTCTTTTTTGCACATTTTCAAACAATCGCCAAATTTTACTACTCATTTTGGAAACATTTTGGATGAAAATGTTTAGCTCCATGTTATGGTGACTAGAAGTATCTCAAGATTTGGCGACAATATCTTTTTGACAAAAATTAGTAACAGACCGTTTTACAATTTTTGTTAGCCGGCCGAAGACATGGATTTCAGCTGTATTAATGAAGATTTTTACTATTAATTTTAATGGAATGGAATGATAATAATATAATAATAATATAATGATAATCTATATATATATATATAAATGAATGTTGGTAAATTTGTTCCCTAAGATCTCAGAAACTACCCGGTAGATTTGGCTGAAACTTTCACCGTTTGTTCTTTTTGGTACTGAGGAGGTTTGTAGACCAGTTCAAAAAAAATCCGATTGATAGTTCCTTTTTTATTCTAATTTGTCCAAATTTTCGCATAAATGCCCCAATATGACGGTGAAAAAATACGTGCACATATTAAAATTATGTGTCCATCGAAAGCGCTTATTTTTCTGCTGAAGATGGCATCTGTTACAAAGTTCTATGAAAAACGAGTTATTAGATTTTTTTGTTCCATGTTCGAAAGCTTTCCTCAACCCAATTCATTATTTAGTGTATCATTTCAACTCCCAGTTCATAGTTAGAATTGTTGAATTTTTATGTGTTTCGTCTGACTGAGACTTTTCTCAAGTCAAATCTTAAAGTAACGTTTTTTCTTTTTTCTCCCAAGATTGGCTGAAATTAACTAGATTTGGTTGATTATTTTCCATTTAAACGGAACTTTAGTGTAACTAATGTTCTTTTTAATTATTTGTGCTGATCGGATTTTTTAATCATTATCCAATCTAACAGCAGAAACCTCGCCAAAATTTATGCAGAAAGATTTCAGTAGCGAATGCATTTGGCAGTTTTTTCAACTGTCGCGGTTTTTGAAGTCAAAGACTACGTAATAATGTTTGTCAGCTTTCACCATGTAAACAAAATATCGTCAATCAAAGAATATTTAAAAACATTTTTTACTGTAAAATAATCCAGCAACTAAATTATGTAAATCCATAAACAGCACAAAAACTTCCATTAATGTGACTTTGTGCACAAATTCAAACCATCGCCAAATTTTACTACTTATTTTGGAAACATTTCGGTTGAAATTGTTTAGCGCCATTTTATGGTGACCAAAAGTATCTTAGCATATGGCGACAATATCTCTTTAACAAAAATTAGGGGGATATTTCGATAATTGGGAATTTGGCGCGGTCGTCTCATTTTTGGCGTAAATAATTTTATTTTGGTAACCCTGCTGATTAAAGTAACCCTATGTGAATAGATATTTCCGATCTCTTTGTTTTGATTTGCAAAGAAAAATACCTCTCGCGCAGGCGCTGGAGCCAAAAATTAACGCCAATGAAGAAAGATAGCCAGATTCCCAATTATCGAAATGTCCCCAAAATTAGTAACATACCGTTTTACAAAGTAAGGAGGGGGAGCATTATCCAAGGTATCCCAAAACGATTCCCGCAAATTCGGCAACATTTGAAATCTCACCAAGAATCCACAATAATTGAAATTTTCCAAAATAACTAAAGCAAGTTTAAGGGGATCAGGAGCGCGTGGCTACATTTTTTTTAAACAGTTCGTTCTTCAATAGACATACAGAGAAGGTAAGACTCTATGTAAAAAAAATAAGTATTAACTGATAAATCTTTTTAAACATGTGAAGTTTAATTTCATATTTCGGAAATTCTTCAAATTTGTATATGCTTAAATTTTGTGTTTTCGTTTCTAAATGAATACTATTTTGCTCTTTTTACTTATTGCTACTTTAGTTTTATGAGTAAAGAAGAATCTAGATTTTAAATCACGTCAAAAAGGTGTGTTTTAAGTTCTTTCACTTAAAACAGAAAACAAATGCAAGTAACGATTGTTTCTCATAATTATTGCTAACCCAGGCAACGCCGGGTATTTTTGCTAGTAGTCTTCTATTTTTGGTTGAGAAAGTATCTTATCGTGATATTCTACTTTTATAGGAACAAGATAGACAAAGTTGGAAGAACTCTTCAATAGTGACTTTTATTCAAGGAAGTGAGGCAAGGCGAAAAGAATTCGCAGCCCTCCATAAATTTTTGGAGTCCCAGGACTCGAGATCAAATCAAATCAAATCAAAACAGCTGCAAGAGGATTTAGATCATATTACTAAGTGGGCAGATAAATGGGGTATGGCAGTTAATGTAGGGAAATGTCAAGTGCTACACTTAGGTCATGGAAATAAGCGTATGAGATATCGTTTACAGGGTTCAGTCATAAATCAAGCAGAAAATGTTATGGATCTGGGTGTCTTTATAAATCAGGACTTCAAGTTTAGTCAACAGTGCAGTATTGCTAGTAACAAAGCCAACAAAATGCTTGGGTTCATCAATAGATCTATTTCAAACAAATCTAAGAAAGTTCTTCTGCCTTTATATAAGAGTTTAGTAAGACCTCATTTGGAGTATGCTGTTCAGTTTTGGTCACCTTATCTGAAGAAAGATATTTTTGTATTGGAAAGGGTTCAAAGAAGGGTAACTAAATTAGTAAGGGGACTCTCAGATTTAGATTATGATACCAGACTTAATAGGCTTAACATGTATAGCCTGGAGCAAAGGAGAGTCAGAGGGGACATGATTCAGTTATTTAAATTTATCAAAATGAAAGATGTAAATGGATTAAATTTTTGTGGGGAAAGCAGGACAAGGGGTCATTGTTTTAAGCTATATAAATCTCAGGCTAACTTGGATATCAGGAAAAACTACTACTTTAGCAGGGTCGTGGGCACTTGGAATAGCTTACCGGAAGAGGCGGTAATGAGCAAGGGAGTAGATAGCTTTAAGAGGGCCATTGATCTTCATTGGGGACTAATTAATTGACTAGGACCAGCCTAGCTGGGCCCAGAGTCTGTTGCTGGTCGTCACATTTGTATTTGTATTTATTTTATATTTAATTAAAATGAATTAAGAATATTATTATTGGTGTTTTAAGATTTCAATTTGGCGTTCTAAAAGATATGATTATTTTATTCATTAAAAAGGATAGGATGGGGGGGGGGGTGTAATATTATTATACAAAATCCAAATAATTTCTGATGAGGAATAAGAGAAAAGAGAGGGAAGGACTAAAACGAAAATTTTTCATTGATGAAGTTTAGTACATTTGTGCTCAGGTATTTGAACTCTTTTAAATGACTACTTTTGACAAAGTTTCAGTTTTTTGTATTATTTTTAGGAAAAAACTAGGATGACTTGAATAAGAGTCCCCTGCTCGTTTCGCTACGCCGCAGACCCGGGTTCGATACCAAGGATGGGCACGGTCAACTCGACCTTTCATTTCTTCAGTGGGTCGATAAAATGAATATCAAGCGTGCTTGGAATCTAAATACTAGGGGCTCTGCGTTCGGCTGAGTGGAACATCTGATTTTTGCACCCTAGTATCTGATTTTTGCACCTAAGAATTGTTGATTTTTATTTCGAGGATATGAAGCTAGGAATATGTTTTTTAAATGAATAAAATTGCAAATAAAAATCAATGTTGCCTCCGTAGTCAACATGTAAAATAACACTAGCCTACACTCCAGGGTCCCCCGTATCTACCGCTTACAAATGATTTAATTGGTCGGATGAGACCTTCAAGACAGTTTTAGTTTCTTGATCTAGACCATGAGCCGGGCAATCCGTGATCCAGCACCCTCGGAGATATCGATATGGAATGGAAACTTGGAGACCTTCGTGATCACGACTGATTAAATGTGAACCTGTCACCATTAGCGTACACAGAGGATCTCCTACCAGCTGCATCGAACCCGCAACCCTGCAGTTGCGAGTCCAATGCCCTACCAATCATGCCATCACGGCCACATGTTAAGAACATGCAAAGTTCTCAGTATTATTTACCTGGGGTCGTGGTGGCCTGATCGGCAAAGTGTCGTCGGACTCGTAACCGAAGGGTCTAGGGTTCGATGCCAGCCGGTCGAAGGTATTTCGTGTTCGTTAAATAGTTGATACAAAATTTAACTTATTTTGAAAGATAAAATCGTCTTTGAAAATTTTCAAAAGAACGCATCATGCATGAACACCGGCAGAATTAAATGAAGGGGGTGTAGCCATATAGAATTCCGTAACAAAAAATAACATAGGGCTTCCATACAGGCATGGAATCTGGCCAATCGGGAAATCATTCAATTCTAATAGCTATAAATCCATTATATGACCAATGTGTCCCTTTTCCCTCCCCAAAAATTATATATTAAAAAAAATGGTTTAATTTTGAGATTTTTAATTCAAATTAGGTTTTTCGCAACCAGGAATTGCGGTAGGACCCTATTCGATGGGTTTCTTGTTCCTACTAATAGATTTTACCGCAACGTAATTTGAATTCATGACGTCAAAATTCAAATGAATGCCAGGGGCTGGATATTGGATGTTATGTGCTGGATACCGTTTTCGCGTAAAAAGGATTGTGTAAATCGAAAAGGTCGTAATAAATAATACGATTTCGAGGTGCATGGGCGCTACCACCCAAGGGAAGGGACATGCTAGCGGAAGCCCGCGGACCAGAGGACATGAATGCCACGAACGAATGGACGAGGAGAATAGACACGCTTATGGAGGCCCGTGCACAAGAGAAGTTTGCGTTATAAGCATAGGAAAATAAAATCAAAGAAAATCACCTATCATCAAGTAAAAACAATAAACAACCGGGATTGCTCAAAATAAAAAAATAAATAAATAAACCTGTTTTATTTATTTTTTTAAATTCAGCAATTGTGAACTGCTTATTGTTCTCACTTGACCGTTTTCGGCGTTCGTCCGTCCTTTAATTTTATTTCTGCCGCCACCCCAGGTGGATTTTTGGAGGGACTCCACCTTGGGCACCTCCTCCCCACACTCGCACACCTGCACACACACATATGCTTGAAGATAGACTTACACATACACACACACGGCTACATACATGCCTACACAGACACTCTTGATTGCGAAAAACATAATTTGAATTCGAGTTATCAAAAGTCAAAATTAATTTTTATTTATTTATTTATTTATTGATTTTCCAATTTTTAAAAAGTATGTGATTAATTATTTATTTATTTAATTTAAATCTTAAAGCGACATCTAAGACGTATTTCTATTTAATTATTTAGTTTATAAGTTATTTTTCTGGACACAGTATTTTTGTACTTTTGAATTAGCCCCTTTTTAAAATGCTGTTATTTTTACTTACTTTCTTATTTATAGTATCAATACCCATTAAAACATGTTTAAATAATATTTTTATAATATTAAGTCATTTTTTTTTAAAATTGGTGTAATTTTATTTTTTTAAATCGAGGGGGAGGGGGTGCATCTTCCTGCCGGTTCGAGTAGACATAAGCGAGGGAATAATACTTATCATGATGTATTTTGCAGTTCTTTAAGGTATCTTGCAATTTTTCAATATGTTTAACTATACCAATTTAATTTTTATAAGGGGGGTATATGTGTGTGTGTTTTTCAATAAATAAATAAATAAACTAGAAAGCCTATTGGAGTACTTTTGTAAAAGAGCTGTTCTGACTTACATTTCACACTATATACATGTACTCCCCCTTCCCCCGAATACTGCATATAATGTTATCTAATTGATATAGTTGTATCAATTAGACTGTTGATTAAACTATTAATTACAACGTTAAACCTTTAGGCACATGAATTTTCACATTTTTTCTTAAATTCCAATAATTTAAATCGGCTGTTCTGTCCCTTTAATAACATCTTTTTTTTTCGGGATTATCCGCAATTAAATTAAGAAAAAAAAATTAAAATTACTGTAAGTTACATTTCCGTTTTGATCGTTTGTAATATTAATATTTGAATAAGTAAAGCCGGATGGTAAGCTATCCATGGTTAAAACTTCAAAAGACACAAGACATTTTTAAAAATAAAGCAAAAAAAAAAAAAAAAATCATGGAAAAGTAGTGGCGCCATCTATCGAGCATGGAAGAAACCAAGCCTTAGCGTGGATTACAGAATTACCGCTTGGGATCGGTCGATATGCGTCGCCAACAATGAGTTCGGTTACCAATCGCGTGAATAAAGGCTTAGCCGTATTTAAACTCTGCTTTAAAAAAAGTTATGATTTGAATTCTATGTAACATGGAAGTTCTAAACACGCTCTATCAGACGCAGAAAAAATTACACTTAATTTTGGTATTAAATTTGTAAATTTTTAAATATGTTTTCACTGCGAAAATTGGGAAAAACCTTTTAGAGGTTTTAATTAATATATTCGTTAGTTAATGTCATCTGTCATCCGAAGACGCAACTCCAGGCTAAGAACACTCTCGATCAACTGTCCTTTTGAGCAATTTTTTTTTTTTTTTTACAAAATCAGCAGATTCGTTTAGGCGCTACGGTGCCACTGACAGATACACAGACGCGTGAAACTTATAACTCCCGCCCTTTGTGTGTCGGGGGTTAAAAACAAGCTTCAAACCCTTAATCTACCAGTGGCAAGCCTAACAGTGGAATTATAATTTTCAAAACGCAGCTCCCTCGCTATGGAATATTCGACGAGTAGACACATCTTGAAATTAAGAGAACTCTTCCTCGCGAAAGCTAGAGGAAGAGGCAATGTGCTGCGCAATGAGTCGAGAACTTTATTCTCGCCGAAGTTGGAATACCGTGCGATGCCTGCGGTCACGTGCAACACGTTCGGATAAATCTGTAATGGTCTACCTCTGACGTCACAAGAATGGGTGGAGCTACGTAACCTTCTGACGTCACGTCGTTTCTTTTCTATTCAAGAGTCACAACTGACTACAACTGTATTTATGTCGAGGACTGCATACTAAGTGCCTTGCCTCCATTATTTTATATACCGATAGATGGCAGCACCATCACCGGATCGAACAGTTTTATGAGAATTTAGAACTAGTCCAAGAGCTAATAGCTACCTGGTGCTAGCACCCCCAGAGGTATCGTTTCATTTGGAGGACATTGAGACCACGAGCAAATTTAACGTCGCCCAGTCCCCTTTAATGACGACGGTGGGTCTTCGACCATCGAGGTTCGAACCAGGGCCCTCCGGCCCCGAATCCGACACTCTACCGATCGGGCTACCACGGCCCGTCGTTTCTTTTGCTGTTTGATTTTCGCGTTGATAATTTCTTTCTTTTTTGCTTCTTGATCTTAATTTATTTATTTATTTAAATTTCGCTTTTTATCTTTATTTTCTTTTTGTTATTGTTATAAAACGGAAAGGGAGTTTATTTTTTTAAGAGCAAATACGGTTTTATTTCATATTTAATTAAAATAAATTAAGAATATTATTATTAGTTTTTTAAGATTTTTATGACGTTCTAGAAGATGTGATTATTTTATTCATTAAAATGAGAGGGGGAGAGGGATTATCAAAATTAGTTTATCAAGTTATTTTCCAAAATATGTTTTATTTTAGCTATTTAAGTGAAGCATTTTGTGGAGAAAAATAAGTTTTAAGTTTTGTGAAATGAAACGGTAAACGAAAAAACAATGAAAAAAAAAAAAAAAAAAGTACGACTATTATTATCAAGAAATAATTAAATATTTTTGCGCCGAGAAATATTTGGAAATATCTAACTTTTATCAGCACAAATAAATAGATTGTTGAATACACGTGTTTCGGGGTTTCCAGAAACTTCTTTTTCAGTGCAAAGTTGTGAGCTTTTGCATGTAAAGACATCCAATAAAAATCTGTTTATTTGTACTAAAAATTGGATGTTTCTTGTTAATATTATTATTAACTAGTGGTACCCGCACGGCTTTGCCCGTAGTAAAAAGTTGAAAGGTCATTTGGTTCGCCTGTATATTTACAAATAATTGATGTTGAATTTCTCGCAAGTTTGCTATTTTAATTTGCCTGTTACGGTTCCTCGTTATGATAATTTGGTAATTTAATCATCCGCGTTGTGATAATTTGTTCGAAAAAATTTTCTTAAAATTAGAAAAGAAAGAGGACAAAATCGGATTTTCGAAAAATCGCTTCGAGATGCACACCCTCTTGCTACGTACTAATTTTGTGTCAAATTTCATAAAAATCGGCCGAACTGTTTAGGCGCTGTGCGCGTCATAGAGATCCAGACAGAGATCCCGATATCCTGACAGAGAGACTTTAAGCTTTATTATTAGTAAAGATTTTTAAAGATGTTATAAAAGATATAAATTTGGCGTTCCAAGACATAGGGTTAAGATGTAATAACTTTTCTTTCTAAAAATAGGGGGTGGCGATTGTCAAAATTAGTTTTATCAAGTTACTCAACCATTATATTTTTATTTTAGCTATTAAGTAAAACTAATAGCTAAATGGGGTTAATTTAATAGCTAAGTTAATCTGGAACAATAGGTTTTAAAAGTCCATGAAATAAAACGGCTGACGAAAAAATAATGAAAACGGAAGGGCAGGAGGGGGTGCATTATTATCATACAAAATCCAAATTATTTCTAATGAGGAATAAGAGGAAACAGAGGTATGGATTAAAACGGAAAATATACATTGATGAAGTTTAATGTATTTGTGCTCAGGTATCCTAACTCTAAATGATTTCTTTTGACCAAGTTTCAGTTTTTTGTATTACTTTAAGGAATAAACTAGGATGACTTGGATAAGAGGCCCATGCTCTTTTCGCTACGCCGCAGACCCGGGTTCGATGCCAAGGATGGGCACGGTCAACTGGGCCTTTCATTTCTTCTATGGGTCGATAAAATGAATACCAAGTGTGCTTGGAATCTAAACACTAGAGGCTCCTTGTTCGGCTGACCGGCACGTCTGATTTTTGCACCCTAGTGCCAAATATTAGTTCATACTAAGTATTGTAGATTTTTATTTCGAGGATATAAAGCTAGGAATATGTTTTTTAAATGAATAAAATTGTAAATGAAAATCAGCGTTACGTCCGTAAATAACACTAGCCTACACTCCAGGGTGCCCCGTACCTACCGCTTACGCCTACAATTCAGGGTCCGCCTACCTACCGCTTACACATGATTTAATTGTTCGGATGGGAACCTGAAGACAGTTTAGTTTCTTGATCCAGACCATGAACCGGGCAGTCCCTGATCCAGCACCCTCGGAGGTATCGATATGGAATGGAAACTTGGAGGTCTTCGTAATCACGACTGATTAAACGTGAACCTGTCACCATTAGCGTACACGGAGGATCTCCTACCGACTGCATCGAACCCGCGACCCTGCAGTTGCGAGTCCAACGCCCTACCGATCAGGCCATCATGGCCACATGTTAAGAACATACAAAGTTCCATGTATTGTTTACCTGGGGTCGTGGTGACTTGATCGGCAAAGTGTCGTCGGATTCGAAACCGAAGGGTCTCGGGTTCAATGCCAGCCGGTCGTAGATATTTCGTGTTTGTTAAATAGTTGATATAATATTTCATTTATGTTGAAAGATAAATTGTCTTTGAAAATTTTCAAAAAAAAAAAAAAAAAAAAAAACGCATGCATGGACACCGGCAGAATTAATTGCAAAAAAGTGTAACCATATAGAATTCTGTAGCAAAAATAATAGGGCTTCCATACAGGCATAGAATGTGGCCAATTGGAAAATCATTCGATTCTAATAGCTATAAATCTATTATATGACCAATGTGTCCCTTTTTCCCTCCCCGAAAAAAAAATGGTTTGAATTTTGAGATCTTTAATTCTCAAATTAGGTTTTCGCAATCAGGAATTGCGGTAGGACCCTACTCGAAGGGTTTCTTGTTCCTACTAATGGAATTCACCGCAAAGTAATTTGAATTCAAGAAGTCAAAATTCAAATGAATGCCAGGGGCTGGATACTGGATTCTGTTTTTGCGTAAAAAGAATGGTTTAAAGTCGAAATGGTCCAGGTCGTTATTAAATAATTCGATTTCGATGTGCATGGACGCCACCATCCATGGGAAGGGACATAGTAGCGGAGGCCCGTGGACCAGAGGACATGGACGCCACCAACAAGGAGAATGGACACGCACATGGAGGCCCATGCACCAAAGAAGTTTGCATTATAAGCATAGAAAAATAAAATGAAAGGAAATCAACTATTGTCAAGTAAAAACAAAAAACAACCGCGATTGCTCAAAATAAAAAAAAAAATACATAAACTTTTTTTTTCGACATTTTTTCTAATTCAGCAATTGCGAATTTGCTTATTGTGCTCTTTTGACCGTTTTCGGCGTCCGTCCGTCCTTTGATTTCATTTGTGTCACCACCATTGGATTTTTGGAGGGACTCCACCTTGCCCCCCCCCCCCCCATGCTGCTCCTCCAGCGCGCACCGTCCTGCGTGCACACACGCCTGCACACACACACATGCCTGCAGATTGACTCACACATACACACACACGGCTACCCCCCCCCCCCATACACGCCTACATACACACACGCGTGATTGCGAAAAAAATAATTTCAATTCGGGTTGTCAAAATTGAAATTAATTTTTCTTTATTTAATTATTTATTGAATTTTCAATTTTTAAAAATTATATGATTAATTATTTATTAATTTATCTTAAATCTTAAGTCGACTTTTAAGACGTATTTCTATTTAATTATTCAGTTTATAAGTTACATTTTTCTGATCACAGTATTTTTATACTTTTATATTTGCCCTTCGCTGAAAATGCAGTAATTTTTACTAACTTCCTTATTTATAGTATTAATAACCATTAAAACATGTTTAAAAATATTTAAAAAATAATAAATCATTTTTGTTTTTAAAATTGATGTAATTTTATTTTTTTAAATCGGGTGGGGGGGGGGGGCGGCACCTTCTTGCCGGATTCGAGTTGACATATGAGACGGAATAATACTTATCGTGATGTATTTTGCAGTTAGTTCTTTAAGGTATTTTGCAATTTTTCAATATGTTTCCTAATCCAATTTAATTTTTATAAGTCAAGGGTTGTAAGAATGCAGCTAAAATTTATTTTTTAAAAATTTCTTATAAATAACTAGTAAAAAATTAGATACAAAAAATGTCATTTGAAAATTGTTTTTTGATTTTTTTCCAAAAGACGTGAGGTATAAGAACACCTCCTTGCACCCGTGCACATGCTCTTATTCCCTGTGAAAGTAATAGGTGTCATATCATTGTCGTATGATTTACAAAAGTAAAAGAAAAGGAAGGAAAAGAATGAGTAAAAAATAAAAATAATAAAAATATCGAGATGAAATGCAACGTAAATCCGCTTATATCGAGACGGCAGAAGAAAACGTAGCTCCACCCATTCTGATGACATCAGTAGTCAACGTAGCTGTGACGTCAGCGGTAGACCGTTGCAGATTTATCCGAACGTTGTTTTATGAACTGCCTTGTCGAATTCAAAATCATTTTATCGGGTTCATACCTCGTTTCGACTCTAGTTATTGTGCTACACTGTGGCTGGGAGCATGCTCCTATCTATTTTCATTTCACTATTTTCTTTTTAAATTTCTTATCAACATTTTATCATTGTCTTAATTTTATTTTATTTTCATTCATTAAAATAGCCTAGAAATCCCCCACGGGGAAAAAAAAGTATAAAACTTTAAAAAAATATGTAGGAAGCGAAAAAAAAAAATACTTAAACTTATTTAAATATAGAAGAACTTTAGTTGAAATTTACTTTGAAGAGCCTTCGGCTAACCTAGAGTCCCTATATAGGGACTCTAGGCTAACCATTATGGTACTCCCGTTAGAGGAAGCCACATCTCTCGTACATCCACGCAACCATCTTCTGCGCCAAAATAAAGCCATGGCCCCAACCGGGAAACTATCAACATACCACACCAGAGGATAAGGGGCAAGGCCCCAGGTGCCTCAAGCAACGAACTTATATTTCCGTGGCAAAATCATTTCTGTACTGTTTGCATTTGCTGTTGCAGTTCTAGCAGATTGAAGACAGTTCTGCCCTAAAACGTGAAAAAAATCTTTTGAAATACTTAGGTCTGCTTTTTTAAAAGTAGGTTTTTTTCTAAATAACTACAATATTTGGGTTAATTTTTATTATTTTTACCAAATTAAGTTTTAAATGGGAATTTATTCCCAGGTCCCTTAACTTATATTCAGGCAAATAATCTCCATAAAAAAAAATAATTCCTACACAAAAAGTTTGAAATTAGAGCGACCAATATTCACCGAGATAAGAAACCAGCATTTTGTGACTTACACCACTTTACACTTTCCCAATAACACCTTTTGGGGGAAAATATAGCAAGTAACAAGTTTTTAAAACTATATGTGTGCATAGAGTGGTTTTACAAATTGTTCGAGGTTTTGCAGTGTGTTTTTTCGTATCACGGCTAGAGATGTAAAATTTCCGGAAATTTTGAAGTGGTGGAAAAAAAAAAGTTTTTTTCTAGAAAAAATAGAAACTTTGATTTTTTTATGATAAAAAAATTACGGTTTCTTAATAGCTTTGTGTTTCTAGGAACATAAAAAGGGTTTAAGCATTAAAAAATATGTGCTATCCGCTGATCTTTTTCTGCTTGACAGAAACACACATAAAGGTAAAATTAATTAAAAAAAAACAACCTTTTTGTTTTATAACTGAGAGCTTTCATGGTCAAACACCAAAAATCAGTCAAGTCATCATTCAATCAATAATATTGGGTAATGTGTGCCTAATCATAACAATTACATTTTCTATTTTAGAATGCCTTTGAAACTTGAAATATTAATTGAAATTTTCGACTTTCAAACATGATGGATATTTTTTTTTTTTGAAAGAAAAATAATAAAATGTAACTGTACTGTCTGAAAATGAAAGCTTTTGAGTTTTGGTTTTTTCCAATCCAGTCTAAGTCCAAATCAAAACTAAAGTAGTTTTCCTTAAGCTGAACCAAAACTTAAACTGTGAGTTTCAGTTTATTCATACGGCCGTGGTAAGCACAGTAGTAAAGATAGTCATACAAGCACTTTTGAACAGAACTGAGTTATTACAACCAAGTGGTTCTCTGTTTCGTATGTTACTTAATAAATAAATGTTTTACGGTCATTTGATTTTTGTCTCTCACTTTAATAGAAAGTAATTTACAATATATTTCCTAGTTTATGTATTGTTTTTCGGTTTTCCTACAATTTTATGCAAAATACCTGCTATTTTAAGTAACTGTGCCTTGGCAAACAGTATTTGAAACAGTATGCCGTTTTAAGTGGCTTGGAAATGATAGTGATAGTCTATGTCCGGAAAGTACAAAAACGAACAGCGAACATTTCAGTTAATCGTCAGGTCATCCAAAAGTGAGTTAAATGAAATCCTTGGGTTTCCACAAGAAAAGTCGTTCGTAAGATGGGAATTTGTGACCGATAAGTGCGAATAAGGGAAAAAACAGCTCAAACAGAAGTTTTACGAGTTCAGGCATTCGTATGACTCCAAAGATGCCAGACACGTTGGAGACGGGCCACAAGTCCACGCTGGAAGAGATACCTTTCGCTGATTTACAGTTCGACCAGCTCATATCCCCTCAGAACAATAGGATTTGGCCAGTAGACACGCCAAGAAACCTCATAAAATGTTAAACGTAACCAAAATTCGAAGTCAGGCTTGTTGATCTGTAATGGAATCAGCACAAGCGACAAAAAAAAAATCTCTAGTTTTTTGTGGATGAGGGCCGTAAAATCAATCAAAAAGTGAACCAGGAGGACATTTTGGAAGTTATTGTACTTTTGTGGGCCTAAGAGCACCTCTGCAATGTAGACTGGACATTTTCCTTCAACTCCACACCGATTCATATGGCGGAAAAGACAAGAGTGGTGTAAGGCGCATTGTTTTTGACATGATATTATCTTTTGAGTTGACGCTCTACTTGCAAAACCTCATTCCCATTTATTACTGTATGGCCTGTTTTGGAGTCAAAGGTCTACCCTAATCTACACATAAGTCTGAACTTTCTAAACCAATTGCTTTATAGGGAATAGGATTGATTAAAGGAATTGCGGCTCTTCAATGAAAATTTCGATTAGCAGTTGCATATCTGTATTACTACAAAAGGCTGCCAGTTTGAAACCAATTAAATTTATTGATTGCTAAAGGTCTTCTCATATTATTTTTTGTGTTTTGTTAATTTATTCATTTTTAATAAAGTTTCATAGAAAATTGCTTGCCCGTTTTTTTTTTTTTTTTTTTTTTTTTTTTTTTTTTTTTGCCGCACCTTGTACATTTGGTTCGCACAGTCAGCAGAAACATAGTTTTGTGATTACAGTTATGCTTGTATGTTTTATGAAGATGGAAAATAAATTCTTCACTAAGGATATTGGTTTAATTTTTTTGCAAAAAGTATTATTTCACGTATTTTGATCTATATGCAAGTTATATTATCATACAACAACTTGCATTAAAGTTAGACAGTATTTTAAAATACAAGAAGGGGGGGGAGGGAGAAAATTGCATTAGAATTTTAAGTGAGAAATTTCTAATCACTTTTTGCTGAAAGTTTTAATAAAAACTTCCTGAAAATTTGAAAAAAAAAATCATTTTTTCAATTTTTCCGGAGTGGAAATAAACTCCTTCGGGGAAAAAAACGGTTTTTTCAGAAATTTTCCGTTTTTTTTCCGACTGTTTTCATCTCTAATCACGGCATAACATTGTTTTTTTTTTTTTTTTTTTGAATAGCAATGAAAAAATAAAAATACCTTGTTTTGTTTTTGTTTTTCTACTTTTACAACCTGTCATTCTTCTGAAAGGGCGATTCGCAACTCCAGCTCTCGAATACGCTACCTTGCGGTGATTTACAAAATTAAAGAAAAAGGTAAAACATTGCGTTTCACGTGTGTCTGTTGGTAAACATAGAACCCCTATAACTGGAGAGGTCGACGCATCCGCCATTTGGAAGCAAGTGTACAACAGGGAAAGCTACCTTTATTGGCAATCATACGCCAAACAGGGAACGAGAGAGTCAGAGGGCGAAGGTAAACACTGGCAAAATTTTGGAAACAATTGGCATCGTTTCCAAGCTGCCAGTCGCTTCGCGGGCTATTAATTATCCATTTCTTTTTTTCTTTCTGCATCTGCTGGCAATCTGAAGAGCTGAAATCCTTTTTTGGAGCTGTTTGCACAATTTTCCGGCACACACAAAACAGTTTAAAACAATTCATATTTTTTATTCTAAAGTATGTGAGGAGGAACATTGAGTTTTTAATGAGAATAAATAAATCTATAAGGAAAAATTAAATTTTTTTAATGATAATATACAAAAACCGCAGTGGTAGTTATTATAGAAACAAACAAAGCAATAATTTTTGCGACATCTTGCGCAACAAATGAAAGCGTATTTTTTACAATTGCAGGGAATTTGCAATATATCAGTAGAAAAACATACCTCATTAACGTTCATGAAAATATTTCGAATAGTGGATAATTTAGACCCAAACCAGGCGTATATTGAATCAACTCTTGGAAGATTGATGACGATAATTAATGGTGAATAATTGAATGAATTTTTATACAATCTTCCCGGGAATTGATTTCTCTATTTTGCTCTAACAACTCGCTGCAATTTTGCAGGCGCTTTATGAAATTTTTGAATTGTCTGTATGGATTCTTTAGGAATTTCCTCTCCTATTCCAGAAGAGCGAGTAATTTCTTCAGCCAACATTTTAAATTTTGATTGTACGATAACTTTGCGTTTAATGGAATAGACACGTAGGTTCACGTTCACCATGAAATAGAAAAATTAACTGAAGTGCAAATCTCACAGGGTCGCGCAGTCTTATGAGCAGTTGTCCCTTTAAGGGGACCACAGGTCAAAAACTTTTACTAGGCAAAACAAACCGTACAGAATAACGAGCAAGAATGTTTTTCCGTGAATGAAAAAGTTTGCGATCTTTAGCAAAAATAAATTTCAGAAAGTAATATAGGGGTGAAAAGCGTTACCATTAATTGTTGTGATAGCAAAAATAAAAGAAAAGAAGAGAAAAGGGTCAAGAGTGGGATTCGATCATGCTATCTCTGGAGCACAAGATCGCGCCTTAACCAACTAGGCTAGCGGCGGCTCGTTAAGAGACTGACATTTTAAACTCATAAGACGCGTAGGAGACTCCATGGCGACTTTAAATCGATTTTTCTTATAATTTTCTGAGTATTGCCTCGTATTACTTAAACCAGAGGTACTAGGGGTCCTCTTTCACCACCACAAAAAAAAAAAAAAGACGCAAATTTCCGACTCCACGGTCGTGCTGTCTCCTTGTTAGATTGCGTTCAGTAACAGAAATTGTTTCGTCCCTTAATGGTGTTCTCGAGCTTCTAAAAATGTTACTTTTCATTTTTTCCCCTCTAAAAAGTGAGTTGATTTTCGTAAATGGCGAAAGCGTAAACACAAGAAAACTCTGGATTTACAAACTTCGCATTATCAACAAATATGCTCATCTGTTCGATGCGGGTTTTTTTTTTTTTTTTTTGAAAGTGGATAACGTTATACAAGGTTTTTGTGTGTGTGCGTGAATTTGTAAGAATGTGGGTTTTTTTTAAATCTTAAGCTCGAAAGAAGGATTTGATAACATTAGCAGAAGAATTAGAGCTTTCATCTCCGCCTAATTTAAAAATAATTAATTTAACTAACCTTATTTTACTGCAGCATTTAGTTGGAATGGACAGTATGCAAAATACTTTCTTGAATATACAGGGTGCCCGAAAAGTCTTTGACACTTTAAAAAAATTCATAGAAAACCAACAAATTGTCGTATGAATTTGCGGTTTGCACTATAATACTTCATAAATTCAAGAGTTTTTATGACAACGGAAAAAAAATGAAAAAAGGGGAAAAAAAGAAGAAGAAAAAAGGCATTTCGCAACCAGGGTGTTAGTATATGCTATGCTTGTTATTCTTCGTTTAGTAATTTTCATTCCTTTTTTTGTTTTCCCATGTCAACAAAAACGATTTAAAAGTTACTTTTAAATCGTTTTTGGGTTTCGGAAAGAAAGTTCCCAAAAATATGCAACTGTTTTTCTCTTTTACAGATGTTATTAAAGTAGAATAATTTTTTTCTCTCCTTTCAAACGATAAAATTCGCTCCCCTCCCCCCCTTACATTTAGGAATTTTATTTATTTATTTTTTTTTTTTTTTCAACCCTTCCCGGACGTTTTGCAATAGTCAATTCCGATTAATTGGACTGCATCATTTGGAACTAATAACATTTTTTTTTCAATAGAAAGGGGGAAAAAAAAGCATGAAAGAAAGCTTAATGCATATTTAAAATATCATAACAAACAAAAAAAAAAGGGTCAAGAATAAATAAAATTTTCTCTGTCAAAAGCTCAAAATTCGCAAGTAGAGTTTTCAGATGGGGAAAAGTCGTGTCGGTCTGTCTGCCCCCTCCCCCCCATGACGTTTTGGTAAATGGACCAATTCAAACGAACTTGTTGAATGAAACTAAATGAAACGTTTGTTCGATAGATCTCGGCGAGGACACCTCATTCCCACAATTTTCATTTCATAATAATTTATAGTTCAATGTTGAACAATTTTGAATATGATGAACAGTTTGAAATATTGTTTAATTTAAGATCTTCTTCTAGTAAAATCTTCAAAGTTTGTTTACAATTGTGTTTTTGGAACTCATTTTCGAAATTTTAGAGGTCGGAGGAGGAATTGATTTCAATTTATTTTACAAAAAATCGATGGGAGACTATCATTGTGCCCCATTCCTTACCCTAATGTCAATAAATATCTACTATAAATATCGTTTTTAAGAGTTCAATTTATAGAAATTTCCGAGAAGCCCCCTGTATCTTTTTTCTCCATAACATCACAAAAGATCGCCTGAAATTGCATTTTTATAACTACGAGTTTCAAAAATTGTCCGGGGGGGGGGGAGACCATTCGGACACCTCTCCTATCTGATAAGATTTGTTTTTCAATGTGACCCCTTAAAATTATTTTCCAGTTGCGCCACTAAATTTTGGAATAGAGGCTTTTATGTTTTTTTGCGGGATGAGTTTAGAAAAAAATTGAACCTCGAAAAAAATGCAAAAAATGTTTGCTCAAAAATTCATAAAAAATGCAATTCCTATATTTTTGTTCATTGTATTTAAAATTATATTTCCTTCACTGTAATACGAAAAAGAAATTCTGCCACACGGTGCGTGGTCTGTGAGGTAAAAAAAATACTAGAAAGTGCTAAAAATCACATAAAGCTTCAAAGAACCAGAAATCGAGCTCTGAGGTTGCATACCATTGAGAAGATATAAACTGGAGGAAGTGAAAGCTTTCATTCGTTAGGCAAGGATCCCAAGTCACGCGATAAATTTTAAAGCAAAGCATTGGAAGAAATCTTGTTTCTTTCGCTAGTTTCACACAAAACATGTCAACCATTCGTCTTTGTTGAGGCAGTCACATGATTGGACACGTCTTTGCATCAGCTTTTGCTAAGCCAATGATTGGACTTGCTCCCTCAAATACCTGCTCTAAGGTGCATACCGTCGATAAAACTTGCCTCTGTTTCCCAAATTTCATCTCTCTAGCCTTACCGTTTTCCCAGGAAGCACGCTGCAAACACACACACAAACATGTTATTTTGTTATGTATAGATCATAGACTAATAACCTTATTGCTAGTCTATGGTATAGACAGAAGATCACTGGATGTGTATAAACACTGAACATGCATGGGTTTAGCACAAAATTTCAACTATGGAGGAAATGAACCAAGAGAAGAAATTAAAAGAGAAACTGCGATGCCATTGCTTATTTTCTAACGAGGTATTAAAGTCTAAAAAGCTGGTAAATAGGATAAAAAAGGAAAAATTATGTGCTAATGAGTCGTTCATCTTTGAATTGAACATTTTCCCACGACGTTTTTACAAAAACATCCTCTCATGTGCAGTTGTGCCCCCCCCCCCCATACCCAAATGCAAGAGCCTCTTTCTGTAAAAAATTAGAAAAATATCCGTCAAAACAACTCTCTCTAAAAATTTTAATGGCACAGTCTGCACCCCCCCCCCCCCCAAGGTGTTCAGCCCAGATATCTGGAAAAACAAAGTGCTGACGACGTTATCAAGATGTGGAAACTAGGGACTCTAGTGGAAACTAGAGCCCCTTGGAAAGAACAGGCTGACTTATCCGGCATTTTGGTTCCAATATGAAATTGGATCCAACATTATTTCTAGTATTTATTATACGTTGGTTGCTATGTCGTAAAACAATTGATGCTAAGTTGAGTAAAATATCACTTAAGGTGAATTTAGAAAGATAACTTAGTTCACAAATTCAACAAAAATGTATCGGGGAAATGTTTACTGTAATAAACCTCATTTTCACACCTTATTTGTTTTTAATTTGTAATTTACAAATACTAATGTTTTCGCCCGAAAATTGTGGAACCAAAATTTCGGATATGTCAGCTCCAGTTATGTAGGAGCCCCTTTTAGTGAAAACACTCCTGCATCCAATCGTGCGAATGACGTTTCCAACTTAGATTCCTCCTTTTTTAAGTATTGGAGAGGAAAGTCTAAAACCTTCTATCTCTCATTTCGCTTTTGCGCAACTGACTGTCTGTCATTATTAATAACTTCGACTATGACCTTTCTCTGAAGAAACATCAACAAATGCGGAACGAAACACACACGTTTCTCGGTTAGAGGCACTGCGTTCAAGTGGCACTTGAGAGGTTCTTTCTTTTTTCATCGTTGACATGATTAAAAGACTCAATTATGAATGTTACACTTAGTGTATGCAGAAGATATTACGTTAAAGTAAATTTTAATTCGAATTTAAAGTACAAAATCAAAATCTCGAGCTCTTCTCGATGAAAATAATGAAGAGGTTCAGATGCAAAGTGGTCTTAATTTGATTCTGATGTTTAGGACCAAAAGTTTGGGAGTGGTAGGTGTCCTTTAAGCTATTATGAGGCAGCAATTCATATCTTACAGCAATTTTAATTTTTTCCCGAAAGCCGTGCTTTCTGCTTCCTAGTACTTTTAATTAAAGATTGAGGGAAATGTTCTCACTTTTGAATGTTGCAAATGTTTAAAAACATTTTGCGTCACTGTACAGTTGTATTTGGTATTTATTTCATATTTAAATCACTTATAGTTAGAATATTGTAAGTGCTAGCTGTCATTTTTAGACCTTTCCTCAGAGGGAAGTTTTATCTTTGATTTAATTTGAATACATAAGTGGATTATTATTATTTTTTTTTTTTTTTTTTCAGTATGTGTGTGACATGAAACTGGAGAAATGTCAAGTTGATGTTAATTGAATTCAATGATTACTAAATTAGGTTAGTTTTCTTCACCTTTTTATGATATTCTACTGTCCAAAATTCTAAACTATTCCATGGTTCTTTTTCTGTGTATTAATTCCATCCACATCCTAATGTTTTAATTTTGGAATCTTCTACACATGAAGTACTTTGCCATTCAAATTTTAAGATTTAACATTTCCTCTGTATCTTATACATCCAACATGAGAAGTAGCTCAACTTTTTGATGTTTTTGCTGCAATTGTACCTTTGGCGAATTTTATGAATTACTGGAGAAAAGGATTTTTAAGTTTCATTAAAATCCCTAGTTTTGGGACTTTCTAACATCAGTCGGCCCCACTGTAACGAATAGTGTCGGTTCCAACACATAATGTTCAAGTAAGGAGCTGCCCGTAAATGATTTCACGCTTTATTCCCCCATTTTTGATCCCTTCCCCTCTTTGTCACAAAGTGTCGCATTTTGCCAACCCCTTCCTTCCCCTTCGTCACGTTCAGGCAGGGCCAGATTTGGAAGTGTGGAGGTCCCGGGGCAACGAAGGAGTGGAACCCCCTAATCAGGTTCAAAAAGATCATCATATTTTCGAAAATATCTGATACTTTGATATATATCCGAATATTTTGATATATATATGTATATATCCAATATTTTCGACTTGTGAAAGTTAAGATATTTCGTAAAAATTTTATTGTTGGGGGCCCCTTTGTTGTGGAGGCCCCGGGGCAGTAGCCCCGCCTGCCTTTCCTTAAATCCGGCCCTGCATTCAGGGGCACCCCAAACAGTTTTGAAAGGCTGGAAATTCTCAATTTGCTTAATGTAGCTCCAAAATTTTCAAAATGGGACTCTAAATTTTTGTCGAATCGTCTGACAAAGTTTGTCGAATAAGAACATTTTTGGGAGGTCACAATGACATCCCGTGAGTGGCACTCCTGGTCATGTACGCTAAGGGGTTGTTTCCTTCAGTCAAAAGTACTACTTTTAGTCATCAAAAGTGATAGATTAAACAAAAAAACTAACATAGACCCAGAAAATACTTTCATTTTCCCAACAGTTATTTTTTAATTAATTTTTTAAATGTCCGATTCTTCAAACAAGGCGTGGTCTTGATGACGTCAGAAATGATGCACTATGGCGCATCTTTCTACCGGGTTTCCACGCTATGATAATCAAGAAGCAAATTAAAGACTGCGCTCTACGCATGCTATCAACCATATCGTTGCCAATACACGTCAGTAAAGATGTAAAAAAAAAAATATATTTTGCTCTGTGAATGGCAACAGTGAATAGCATTTCATCTTTTGTGATGTCATCGGCAGTAGTGTAAACAATGAAAGTGCACCGATTGAAGTATTTTTTTTTATTATTAAATTTAAAAAAATTATTTAAAAAATGATCACATCCTATGTTTTTAAGCATTTTCTTTCAGAAAAAAATACTTTTGAAATTTCGGAAAAACAACCCCATTGTCATCAACATCGATACTATTAAAATTCTTGAGCTTCTGTAACCCTTTTCCTCTGGACTGGCAATGTCTACCTGGTCAATACTAGTACCGTAGGATATAAAACATCCAGGGGAGCAATTTTGTCCTTTCTCGCTAGTCTAAACAAAAGAGCTGGAGAGATAAAGGACCGGACACACTGAAAAGTATTAAAATCTTCAAGTGTGGTATTGAGTCACTACGGCTGTCTCAGGGCCGGATTTAAGCATGGGCCACATGGGCCCGGGCCCAGGGCGGCAAATTCTGGAGGGCGGCAAATTCTAGAGAGTGGCAATGTGTTTAAATTAAAAATTTTATCAAAAAAAAAAAAAAAGAAAACCGTTTGCAATTCCCATCTTTGAAAAGTATATACGATAGTTTTCATGGAAATAAAGGGCGGCGCTTGCTAGGAGACTAGAAATAAAAAAGAACCAACCAAACAATGCAAAAGCACTATTTTCAGCTATTTTCCTCTTTTTTCCTTATCAGGACCGACCGGGCGACAAGAAAAACATCCCCCCGCGGCTAAAGGGGTTGACTGTCTCCCTCACTCCATGCTCAGGTCCTGGGAATATGAATACACTATTGTAACATCAGTCACATGGTTCTAATTAGCTTAAAGGTGTCTGTCTGGGAGGTATTTTATAGTAGGAACTTGAGGGCGTTTGATAAGGAGAGGAAACGGACGAACGGCGGCTGCGCTTTTGCTGATTTTTTTTTACTGGTCGTAACGGTCATAACCGTAACTCGCCAAACGCCGGACCGAGAAGGTTCGCTTCAAGAAGGTTCCTCAAAATGCGGGCCTAAATATTCACCGTTTTTTTGGGGTTGAGGAATTTGTATGTCGCACAGGAAACTGAGAGGTCTGGTGTCCAGATGTCGGTCCGTTTCCGAAGGCAAATTTATACCTGAGGCTAAACGATGGAATGTGACGTATGGGCTTCAGGTAGTGCTATGGTACTACTACAGTGCACAAGTTTCGTTTATTCCGTAAGCTCGTATTATTTTGCTCTCCCTCACAACAGTATTGTTTTAAATTGCAGTGAATGTTTATGCTGAAAATTATTACTTTTGTTTTCGTGTGTTACCAAAAGCTGTGACACTTGGATACTTAAATCAGAGCAAATATTTCAATAAAAATACCTTGGTGCATTTAGTGGCCGAATTCAGATACTATATCGGCTATTTGTGCTTAAATCTGAAAAGATGGACGGACGCAAAAGGCTCAGTGGCGCAGGATATAAGAAAAAAGCAGACGAAAAGAGGAAAAAGCTAAGTGAAGTTGTAAATAAAACCATAAAAATAGATAATTTTTTTAAAACTAATCCACGTTCAGAGGAACCTTCTTCCGAATTGAACTCGAATTCAACTATAGAACACGGAGAAAACGTAGAGGTAGAAGAAGAAAGACATAAAGTAATTACTGAAGAGAAAGAAGCTGCATATGATGTTGAGGGGAAGGATAATGATCGTTTTCAACCTTATCCCACGAAGTCTAGTACCTCCAGTGAAACGGACAAGCCCAGTAATGATCCAATATTCTGGACCGTCAATGATGATACCAGAGACTTCTTCGTGAAAAATGGGTTTGATCAAAATAAGGATGGAAATTTTGAACAATCAAAAAGATCGTACCCTGAAAAAAATAGGTTTTTGAAAAAATCACTCTTTAATCGAGAATTTGCGAACGGAGAAATAGTAAATAGAGATTACTTGATCTATTCGCCCAGCCAAGGATCTATATTTTGTGGCCCGTGTAAACTATTTTGCACCACTTCAACTCAATTTACTGACGGTGGTTTTAATGACTGGAAGCATGGTTTTCATAGGCTTAAAGAGCATGAGAACTCTCATACACATCTTGACAGTGTCCTAACCTTTAAGCAAAGAACTGCTGAAATAGGTTCCATTGACAGGCAGTTAAAAACGCAAATTGAAGAGGAAGTGAAGTATTGGAGGGAAGTACTTCATAGAGTTGTCGTCGTTATTAAAAAACTGGCATCGCGAGGACTAGCTTTCAGAGGAGACGATGAAGTTTTTGGTTCCACCAGTAATGGCAACTTTATGATGTGCCTTGAATTGATTGCAGAGTTTGACCCATTCTTAAAATCACACATTCAAAAGTACGGTAACCCTGGTCAAGGAAATACATCTTACCTTTCATCAACAGTATGTGATGAATTAATTGATTTAATGGGTAAGAAAGTTCTAGAAACTATCTTAAAAGAAGTGAAAGAATCGAAATATTTCTCAATTATAGTTGATTCAACACCCGATGTGACACATAATGACCAGTTGTCTTTTGTTTTAAGATATGTCAATGAAATGGGATACCCTGAAGAGAGATTTGTTGGTTTTTTGAAAAAACAAGGTCATAAAAGTGTAGAACTTGCAGAAGCAGTTTTCGAATTTTTGAAGACACATAATTTAGACATTCAAAACTGTCGTGGACAATCGTTTAATAACGCATACAACATATCTGGAATATATAATGGCTTACAAGCCCAGCTAAAAGAAATAAATCCATTGATATCTTACGTTCCTTGCTCTGACCATTCTCTCAATTTAGTAGGATCCCATGCTGCAGAATGTTGTACTCTTGCGAAAAAATTTTTTGACTTACTGCAGTCACTCTACAATTTTTTCTCTTCATCTACCCATCGATGGAGCCTCCTTGAGTCGTTTTATAAACCCCCGATGAGAAGAACCTAACAATTAAAACTCTAAGCACAACAGATGATCAGCAAGAGAAGATGCTTGCAAAAGCTTAAATAGAAGTTTTCAGCCTATTGCAAAATGCCTAAAGAGTATGACCGATAGCCAAGAAGAGAACGGAATTACGAAGAGCAAAGCTAAAGGGCTTTTAAAAGAACTCATTTCTCTTGAAACAATATTCATGGCATCATTTTGGGGGAATGTACTAAACGAATTCAACTCTGTAAGCGAAAAAATACAGTCCCATCGAATTAATCTGTACACTGCTGTTAACTTATACAATTCCCTTGAAAAATTTCTGAACGAGCTGAGAAATGCTTCATATTTTTTTATTACTGATGCGCAGAAGAAATTACAGGAGATTAGAAATATTCTTGGCATAGACAGTGATTGTCTTGAAAGCAATAAGAGACAGAGAAAGAGGAGTAAATTCTATGATGAATCAGATTCATCTGAACTTGAAGAAGGTGGGGAAACAGAAGAAAACTAGATCCGTTGCCTGCAAGAAAATTGTGCAACAATAACTGATAAGCTTTCGACCGAGTTGAATAAGAGAATTGGTGTATATAAAGAGTTTTCAAATAGATTTGCGTTTTTGTCAAATCTACGTAACTTAGATGTGGAAGAAATAACAGCAGCAGCAGCCTCACTGCAAAAGTTTTATACAGCTGACATTGAATATTCTTCATTGGTGATCGAGTGTATTCATCTAAAGGGACTCCTGCCCCAAGAAAAACCGGATAGTACGGAAGAAATGTCCCTGTCAGAACTGTATCGATTTATAAAATCAAAAGATCTCCAAGACTTATATCCTAACATAAGCATTTGCCTTAAAGTGTTTTTATGCACACCAGCAACTAACTGTGCAGTAGGCCAACAAAAATTAGTTCATTCATCGATTTTGGCTATTGAAAATGACTTAACTGTTAAATTAGACTTTAATGAGGTTATTGATACATTTGCCAATAGTAAACAAGACGTAAGAGGTTTTAATGAAACAGCTCTTATTATTCGTATTCTAAATATGTTAATAATCAAGTGCAAACACCTTTTTTAAAATTTCAACTGTAAGTTTATATATCTATAATGTTATTTATTATGTTAATTTTTTACTGCTATTCACCCACCAGTAGTGAATTTCCTTTGAATTTAAGTATTTGAAGTGCTTTTGTCTTAAGGAACTTGCTGATTTTTTTTGTATATATAAATCAAATCATAGTTTTATTGGAACGTACTCATTTCTTAGGTCTTTTTTCTATCCTGAATGTTTTTTATCATTAATCAAGCCATTTAATATACGTTCAAACTAATGTGCCCAAAACTTGATAATATGATATAAGTATTTGAGTTGTGCTCATGTGACGAGTTAAAGATGAAAAAAAATCATCGCATCAAAAAACTCATTGTCTGTGTCGGTGCTTCAGGCCGTTCTTACTCAAAATTCTTGTTGAGTGTTGATGATTAAATAGCTAAATTTGATTAATGATAAATAAAAAAATTCAGCAATAAAATAGTTTTATTTATTTTAATTATTTTTGTTGTAATTTAGTTGCAAATTCAAAAGCACAGTTTCTGAGTTTCTCTATCATCCTTTTAGTTTTAATGTTGTTCGAATTGGAAGTTCAAGGTATTTTAAATTTGAGAAAAATTAGTGTTTCAATATTGTTGATTTTTTTTGTTTAATTCCTCTAAATATTAATTGAATTCAACTGGCATGAGCATTGTTAGTTTTTAAAACGACCATAATGAATCGAGTGGGACTGAATCTGTTCAAAGTAGTGTAATAGCGTAAGAATTTATTTCGAAATATATAAAAATGTAAATCATATTGGAAAATTAATGAAGATATCATAGCTATATAAAAGTAATTTTTGAGTTCTACCACCATAAGAATTAGTTTTTTTTTCATGAACTAGACCCATTTGTATCCACGGCAAAATGTAAGAGAAAAAAAAAAAAAACACTCTTAAGCATACCCGCAACTTGTCATTTATTTCAATTCCGTATTTTATCCCATTCTTGTCATACCTTTCTGTAACAAAGTACGTAATATTTTCAGCAATAAAATCTTCTTTTCATGAGAAATAGTTTACTTGGCGTTGCCTTTCAGTATGTTATTCAATTGTTTATATATATCTTGTTTAAATCATGCAGCTCAATTTTCACCCACTTCCTGTCATTAGATTTCTTTCTGGGTTGGAACACGACCTCAGATGCGATGACAATGCAATATTCTATAATCAAAGTAATTAATTAACTAATCATTGTGAACTTTTTAATGAAACTAATTTCATGCTATATTAAGGTGAGCCTTCAATAGTAAATTCATTAATATTCATTTTTATTGTTCACATTGTATTATTCATCATTTCACTGTGCAAGTTCAAAATGTTTCATGAAATAAAACAAATCAAAACAAACTGCATGTTAAATACTGCCGGAACAAAGTTGTTGAAGTATAAACTTAAATGGTTGATTTTTAAACGAGGCGGGGCTTAAAACAATACCTAAAGCTCCATTAAAATGAAAAATGATTCATCAGAAAGTTAAACTATTTTACGCTTAAATGGTGCTTAATAGAGTACATGTATTATTTTTCTACGTTGACCTAAGTAGGAATTGCCTTAAAAAAGCTTTTTTATACATTACTTGTTTTTACTATAGTGTTATGCTCATTTCTCTAAGAAAATGGGTTTCCATACTCACAACATTTGTTTCCTGGGTCAAAGAAAGTAATTCCTTTTCTAACAATTTACAAAAGTTTAACTATTCAAAAAAAATGTGACAAGAAGTCAAATGTTCTGTCAACTACTAGCGGAGTTCAATAACTACATATTAACGACTGCAACTTTGACCATTGATAAAGTGAACATTTAGTATTATAAAATAGGGGTCTCCGTGGTTGTTTATATTCTGTTATATTCACTATGCAACGAACAGAAGAGAAAGTTATAAAAATCGAAACATTATACCCTTGAATAAAATTACCGTTTTTTTTTTAATGAAGTAACAAGTGGGGGGGGGGGGCGGCAAAAATGTTCGGGCCCATGGGAGTAAGATATGTAAATCCGGCTCTGGCTGTCTTGCAAAGGGAGCTAGGGGGCGGAGCTGTATTCTTTCAAAAAAGGAGCAGTTGAGGGAACAGGTTGCAGTCATTGAAACGCATTCAACAAGTCTTTCTATCAAGTTTGTATCGTTTGATGCGTTGTCGTTTGCTAAGCATGCATTAGAGCTACAGGCCATAAATTTGAGGAATTTGTGAAGCCACCAGACATTGTCACTCATCATGCTGTTACACATAGAGAAATCGTCGCTCAACTGACTTTTTTTAATTTATCGAACATGATCTTGTGTGTGTGTTACTTTACGACAATGAGGTGTTGCCATTCGGCACTTTGTGCAAAAATGAAATACAGTAGAAGACCGTTATAACGCCGACCTATATAACGCAGTTCTCTATAAAACGCACAACTTTTCAGAAGTAAACAATATGTTTTGAAGTTTAAAAAATCACTCTGTTTTGCTTTGCAAGCATTAAAATTGTAAGGCAAATCAAATTTTGAAATACTTTCTCATTTTTCCATCTCAATTCAAAGCTTTTAAGGGAAAATTAGTACTTACAGTAAATAGAAAATACCAGATGGCTCTTGAAAATGCAGCTGTTATGCAAACCACAACGCTAGCAGAAGTGCAGAATAATGCACTTTCTTTTGATTCTGAAACATATTTATTTGTGAACAACTAATTGTAATATTGGTGCTTTAATATATTGCAGATAAAACGCATTCTGAAGTGCTAATATATAGATATATTCTGAATATTAGTTTCAAAATTTGTGAAATGATCTATATAATGCAAAAACTTGTATAACGCAAAAGCTCTGGTCCCAAGGTGTGGGTTATAACGGTCTTCTACTGTATATAAATAAATTCAACAACAAAATATATTTATACATATGGTTGAGGTATTGTCTCATATATAACTTAAGAATATTCAGGGCTGGATTTGGAAGTATAGAGGCCCCTAATCAGGGTTTGAAAAGATCATCATATTTTCGAAAATATCCGATACTTTGATATATATCCGAATATTTTGATATACGTACATGTAAAATGCGATATTTTGGACCCGTGAAAGTTGGGATATTTTGTAAAAATTTTATTGTGGGGGCCCCTTTGTTGTGGAGGCCCTGGGGCAGTGGCCCCACCTGCCCTCCCTAAATCCGGCACTGAGAATATTATTACTTGATAAGGACACCTCATATATACAGGTATAGGTCAAAATAATAGGAACATCCATTAAAAAATGATTCGTTCTTCGGTTGTCCAATAAATGGACACCCTGTGTCGCAACAATGTGCTAAATCTTGATGGTGAAAAGAAACATATCAGTCAGGCATTTGGCAGTGTGAGAGGTGTCTGAGAAAATTATGTTCCTAGAAAAGCGAAATTATGTTCACCATCTCGATGGGGGAAAAGTATGATAGTAGTGGGAAAAGGACAGTTCTGGGACGGGAGGCGCAAGTGTGTCCCCCTTCTCTGTTTGTCCGATTCAAATATTTGTACTGGCACTTGGTTATTCACCATTCCAGACTGATGAGTCCATAGCAAGGAAGAAACTGCAGTCTTCAGATGTGATAATCAGGCTGTCAGTATATTCTATGTAGCCGTGACTTGAGGACAGTAACATAGCTGCTTAACATTATAATAAAATAGCCTATTATTTTTATCAATGTTGAAGTAAAATAAACCGATAGTTTTAAACACTACAACAAAAGATTTATTTGATACTTTGAAGTTCCTTTGTACCATGTTCCTTTGCTTTTTTTTTTCCTTTTTTTTTTTCCTTTTTTTTTCTTTTTTTTTTTTCTTTTTTTTTTTTTTTTGTTGAAATCTGTGCAACCTTTTTTTGATGACCCAGTAGTATGAAAATTGTAATAAATTAAAATTAACTAATGTGTTCATTTTTTTTCAGCTAACTTCTTCAGTTGAAGCAACACAAGACGTCAAACTTCTTTTGAAAAGACTGTTGAGTAATGAAACCAATTGAGTTACCGAATACATCAATTCATCTGAACTTTTGACTAAATTCTTTGAATGTTTCAAACTGAATATTTATTCCGATAAAAGTGTTGCCGTGAAATCCTATTTCTTCCAACTTCATGGCAATGATTTTCCTAAACTTTCAGAACTGAACAGGTATCGTGTACTTGTACTGACACATCACTCTATTTCTATGAATTTTTTGCTGCGTGTTTTTTTATGATTTCAGAACTGAACATGCGCTTTAATTGTTGACGAGACTCGTGCATTGAAAAGAAAACTTTTGTGTCTCAAGTTTGTTCAAAGATTTTTGTTTCGTTTTCAGACTTGAACTCCCATTTCAGTGACGAGAAGTCCTCTTCCTGTGAACAGTGTTATAAAACATTTTTTGAATTACCAGAATCGAATGTGTATTCATGTAAAAAGTATATGCATTCATGTGAGTCAAAAACTTATTGTTGTGAGTTATGTTCGAAAACTTTCCTTGAATTATCAGAACTGAGTATGCATTCATGTGAGTCAAAAGCTTATTGTTGTGAGTTATGTTTGAAAATTTTCCTTGACTTATCAGAACTGAATATGCATTCATGTGAGTCAAAAGCTTATTGTTGTGAGTTATGTTTGAAAACTTTCCTTGAATTATCAGAACTGAGTATGCATTCATGTGAGTCAAAAGCTTATTGTTGTGAGTTATGTTCGAAAACTTTCCTTGAATTATCAGAACTGAGTATGCATTCATGTGAGTCAAAAGCTTATTGTTGTGAGTTATGTTCGAAAACTTTCCTTGAATTATCAGAACTGAGTATGCATTCATGTGAGTCAAAAGCTTATTGTTGTGAGTTATGTTCGAAAACTTTCCTTGAATTATCAGAACTGAGTATGCATTCATGTGAGTGAAGAACGCATTCTTATGAGTTAGGTTCAGAAACTTTTCTTCAGCTATCAGAACTGAACAATCATTCATGTGGCGGAAAAACATTTTCTTGTGAATTATGTTCAAAAGGCTTTCCTGATTTAAAAAAACTGAATGTACATTTAAGTACACATCCCACTGAAAAATCACATTCTTGTCAAGTATGCTTGAAATCATTTCCTAATCAAGCTGGCTTAAAAACTCATTTGAGGCGGCATACGGGCGAAAAAAAGCATTCGTGTAAGAATTGTCCGAAAACATTTTATGATGCTGGAGATCTGAAAAAGCATTACAAAACCCATTCCGGCGACAAGCCATTCTCTTGTAAAGACTGCCCAAAGACTTTTTCTTCCGCTAAGAATCTGAAAACTCATGTTCGTACACATACTGGTGAAAAACCGTTTCCGTGCGAGTTTTGCTCTAAAGCTTTCTCTCGCTCTGAGCACATGAGAAATCATTTAAGGATCCACACCGGCGAAAAGCCGTATTCTTGCGACTTCTGCTCAAAAGCATTCTCTCGATCTGAGTACCTGAAGATCCATGTCAGGTACCATACAGGAGAAAGGCCTTATGCTTGTCAAATCTGTTCAAAAGCCTTCGCTGATGGTTTGGACCTGAAAAGACATTTGAGGTGCCACACCGGCGAAAAACCATACTCTTGCGATACTTGCGGGAAAGAGTTCACCCAAGCTACCCATCTTCGATCTCATCAGGTAGTTCACAGGCAAGAAAAACCTCATACTTGCGTACATTGTTTAACGTCATTTCCCAGGATGGACAGCCTGAAAAAACATTTGAAATCCCATACAGGTGACAGGCCGCACTGTTGTGATACTTGCGGCAAGATGTTTTCACAGGTTCAGTATCTTAAAGCGCATATGATACTTCATACTGGAAAGGAACTACATACTTGTGAACACTGTTTAAGTACTTTTTCTAGGGTTCCATATTTGAAAAAACACTTGAAACTCTGTGGGAGTGAGAAAACATATTCTTGTACCGTTTGCGAAAAGCAATTTGCACAAGTTCATCACCTGAAAGAGCATTTGATACTTCATACGGGCGAAAAGCCCTATATTTGTGACTATTGTTCTAAACCATTTCCCTAGCAAGCATGCAAAAACATTTGAAATTGCACAATGGGAAGGAACGATTTTCTTGCAAGTCTTGTTCTATTGGTTTTATACGGAGGAAAGATTTGGAAAATCATGTGACCAGTCATTGTGGCCAGAACATTGTTTGATTTCATTTTCCAGGTCAGTTGACCAGGAGAACTTATTTAAAATTGCATACTGGAAGCGAATTATCCTGTTTCAAGTTTTGTTCTCTCGGTTTTATACGGGGAAAATAATTTGAAAACCATGTGACACTTCATTGTGGTCCGAATGAATGATGAAGATTTTGCTTGTTTTCACAAATGGTAGACTAAACCCGCTGCATCAGATTTTGCTTTTCTTTGCTATATATTTTTTATTTTTAGCTATCCAAAGAATTGAGGATTATTTCCAACGTGCGGGTTTCAACAGGAGTCAAGTTTGCTGTAAATACAAAATTTCCTGTAGAAGTACTGTTGGTCACTTTGATGTTGACTATGATGATTGTGTTGTCTTGACTATGATGAAGATCTATGATCATCGACTCATGATCTTCATGACTGATTTACAATGATGTTAACTCGACAAACATATGATTACTATGTTCATGTTCAGGTTGTTATTATTGTTATTTTCAGTTATGAAAGTAAATCGAAGAACAGTGATGAACTCAACATTTGTTAAAAAGGCTTAACTCGAAGAAATGGTTTTTGAATGTAGCCTTGGTGTTACAATTACTATTTTTTGCTTCTTGTGCTGTTGTTGAGTGCAAAAAAACAAAATACAGACTGAATTTTTTTTCCTGTTTGTATCCGTAAGTGATTCTTAAATGTTGATTGTTATGCAAGTTGAAATCTAATGTAAGTTAAAAGATGTAGATTCAATTGTTGATGAGTTTTTTTCATGATATTGACTTTCTTTATCTGTATTGATCTCACTCTAATTATATTGTTTTGCTAAGTTTATTCATTTTACAGCTAACTTTCTAGAAGCAACTAACTGCATTAAAGGATCAAATTCCAAGAAAACAGAATTTCAACAAAAAATTTACAAATGTAACGACCAGCAACAGGCTGTGGACCCCGCTAGACTGGTCCTAGTCAATTTACAATCCCCAGTGAAGATCAATGGCCCTCTTAAAACTGTCTTCTCTTTTGCTCATTACCACCTCTTCCGGTATAAAAATAAATGTGTGTATTTAACACACATTTATTGAGTTTACTATAGTAACTGACACCAACAAACAAAAAGAATAAGCGACTGTTAATAATTTCTTTAGGGCAAAAGCTAAACCAACCTTTTTTCTGAATTAGCGTGTTTTTGCTAAGAAAAAAATGGCTAGAATATGGCGCTATAACCTTAGACAACAGCATCTGTCAAGTACTTAGAGTTAGATTATTCAATGCAGTCTAGTTTATTTAAGAAGAATTTTATACAATACGGTAAGTCATATTTCTGAAAACTGCATTAAGCAAAACATTAGATTATGAAAAAAAAAAATAATTAAAAAAAATAATAATAATTTGTAAAACTGAAAATGTAAAATAAAATTCTAATCAGATTTTTAGGTGAAAAGATAAAGATGATTATAAGCTTGTTCAAAATATCTTACAAAGAGATAGAAATTGTTCAACAAATACTACCAATTAAATACATTGAAACGTTACTAAAATGATAGGCCCTAACCTCTACCACATTCATCAGCTAACATTATTTATTTATGTTAAGCCAATTAAAAAATGGTGTCACTCCATAGCACTCAGAGCTCACCTTTTATGATCTTTGGTAGCCGGATCGGTTATGCATCAGGCTCTTGGCTGAGGGGTCATGGATTCGATCCTGCACTGTCAATGATTAGCACATGTTAAATCTCTCATGACTGCAAAATCCAAAAAAAATCTTTGCATCTGAAGGGTGCGGAGGATGCACCTTTTAGCTCCTACTCCTGGTTTGCCTAAATTTTTTTTGCTGCTCCTGGTGATCCTAACTTTTTGATGCTCCTGGTTTGGATCAAATAGACTGAAACATTTTCAGGGCCCTAGGCATTATCCAACCTGTCTTCCACCTTAGTAGTAGGGAGACCCCAGGGTCTACATAAGGCACAGTGTCCACTCCCAACATTTCGCACACCTTGAAATAGTACTGCCTCTTCCAACAGTGAAACCTCCCCTGAACAAAAGAGAAAAAAGCCCCTAAATTCAACTTTCATTAAAAATTTCATTCACAGTTTGCGTCATGACCCCCTCCCTCGCAAGTACACTTGAGAAATGCTGTTATCAGTATTCCATTATAAATTTATCAGAAAAAAAACCTTTTTTTTTTGAGCAATCACAATTTCTTATTGTTCTCATTTGACTGTTTTCAATTCCTATCATTTTATTTTCCCGCCAGCACCACCCTCTCGTCGACTGGCCTCACGATGCTGCTCCTCTTGCGAAAACCGTCTCCAGGTTGTGCCCATATCCTACACACACACGCCTACACACACATGTCTACACACACAAACACACACTCATGCCTGCGCACAGACACAAACACACACTCCTACACACACATACACACACTCATGCCTGCGCACAGACACAAACACACACACACACACGAACGCCTACACACACATGCACCCACACACATGTGCCTACACAAACACACGCACATTCATACACACACACTCGTGATTGCGGAAAACATAATTTGAATTCAAGATGCCGAAAATTCAAATTAATATAATTTTTTTTTGAGCAATCACGATTGCTTATTGTTCTCATTTGACTGTTTTGGTGTGCTATCATTTTATTTTCCCACCAGCACCCTCTGCCAGCACCACCGTCTACCGGCTCCTCACGATGCTGCTCCAATAGCGAAAACCGTCTCCAGGTTGCGTCCATATCCTACACACACACGCATACAAACTCACACACCTACATGCACATACACATACGAACGCCTACACACGCAGCACTGCATACACAACATGCATACATACAAACGCACGAACGCCTACACACACACACCCGACCCGTACACACACAACACTGCATACACATGCTTACACACACGCACGCACCCACACACATGCGCCTACACAAACACGCGCTCGTGATTGCGAAAAACATAATTTGAATTCAAGATGCCAAAAATTCAAATTAATATATTTTTTAAATTATTATAATTTCTCCCAATGAGGAGCACAGTGACGAGATGGGCTAGTTGGGGAGAACTCCTGAAAGCCTTGGTTTTTTGCCACACTGCCAATCCTAATATTGTTATAAATATGCATTTTACACAATGCTGGCTACCCTTTGAAAGGCTACGAATCATCCCTCTGAAAGCTGTACCCCTAAAAGAATAATACACGGATAACATATTGAGATGGAGAGTATTAAACAACTGTTTTCAGTGAATGCGAGGATGTGTAACAAATATGCAGTACACCAGAAACATTAGCTGAACACTGAACCCAAACTAGAGCGGATTCAGGGGAGGGTCAAAGGGTCAGCTGATGTCCATCCCCCCCCCCCCCATCCCCTGTGGCTTGAATTTTATTATGATTATTATTAAACTTCAATTTTCAAATCCGAAAAGTAGTACATGAAATCCATGCTAACCTTTTTTTCTTCTTGGTTCTTTCTGCAAGGTATTTCTTCTCAGCATTTCATATTTCAAAGGATTGACTGAGTTTGATAACTATTTCTCTTTTGGGATTTTTGTTCATTTTCGAAAGAAAAATTTCAAAAGTTTACGACTACGTATCCAGCTTGCCTACCTAAAGAAATATGACTTTTGCTAAAAATTTGAGGGACTATGATCCGTGGCGCAGGTTGCACAAAATTTAGAGAAGGGAGGGGGAGGGGGGGGGGAAATTTGATCTTATTTTTTGGAGGGGGGAGGGGGCATGGGCATCCCTTCTTAACTGACACTTTTTTATGTTGGAGGTATAACTCTGGCCATTGATACCTGCCCCCTCCCTTACAAGAATTTCTGGATCCATCCCTGAACCCAAAAATTCTTTTAAGGCTTAAAATTTAAGTTAGCGTCATCTGTTAAAAGTAAAGAAAAAATTCAATGTAAAAAAAAAAGTTGTAATTTATTGGGAAAAGAAAACACAAAGTAATTGTGAAAGACATTATCATTATTCATAATCAGAACGCAGAAATATTAGTTTAGTGCATTTTAGAGAGTCGGTTTGACAAGCCTCAAATGTATGGTAGAGCTATCTGTTGGGAGTAAACAAAGAATGTAATGGGCGAAAAAAACATAATGTATTAAGAGAAGAAATCAATTCTTGAAATAATTGTAAAGAAAAATAATTACATATGCATTACTCAGAAATATTAGTTTTAGTAATGCAACTAAAACAATACTTGATTTAATTATGTGTGGGTTGTATTCGAACATACTAAAATAAAAAATCAGCCCTATTTGTTTTTCAATAGTTGCTGGAATAGTTTTATAATAAAGAAAAAACTATCAGCTACAAAACCAGCGAATATTAAAAATAAACACAAAGTCAAGGAGATAATGCCGAAAACTTTCAAGTTTAATCACTAATTTTTTTTTTTTTGAAAAATAAAAAATGAAACAAATTAGTTCATGTACTAAATTTGGTATTACTTCTCGGACGCAGAAGAACTTAAAATAGAAAAAACTAGTATGTTGTGGCCATTACGAAACTTTCTTCTATATTTTTCCTTTTTCTGATCCCTCCCCATGCTTGACGAGGAAGCAATATTCCTAACAAAAACAAAATTACACATGCAAAAACTTGACGACCATCCCAATGTCTGAATTATTGTAAAAACAAAACAAAGAGCGAAAATTGAAAGTTACTTTAAAAGCCTTACTTGAATTAATTACAAATATTTTATTTATTAACAAACATAAGATGGCAACAGTTAAAAATTTTAAATCATTGAGATAATATTTCCGATCATTTCCATACAATTAAAATCACGAGAAATACGCAGACGACAATCTATTACGATTTATCTTTCTTATTGTTGCATTAATAAAACTATTTTTATTCGCAAAAAAAAAAAAAAAAAAAAATCAACACCTCTTGGAGCGATTGGAGTCAAAATTGAACCAAAGCCTGTTTACGTATGGATTCACATATATTCCAAATTTCAACCAGAACGTAGCATTACTTCTTGAGATTGGGCACTCACAATGGAAAAAAAGAACGGGCGATTGCGCTACCCCCCTTTTTAGCTGTTGACACCAAAATGAAATCAGCTCTTATACCCACCAGTGGCGGATCATGCGATTTTGGGGCCCCAGGCGCAACCTATCCAGAGGCCCCCTTTAATTGACACAACGAAAGTGATATGGTTTCCTATATTTACAATGCAAAAAATCATATTTTTTTTAATCAACAAGCTTTGGGGGGGGGGGGGATTATTCTTATTTAAAAAGGAAAAACAACGATATTTCTGACAAAAAAAGTTTACTGAGAAAAATTTTGTCTTTGTTTTTTGGTAATTTAGGTAGTGCAGGGTGTGAGATCCGAACCCCAATTTCAAACCATCTAGCAAAATCGCAGCTTTCCCCTGTTTTTCAATGCGCATCATTCAGTGGCGCAACCAGAGAGAAAAAAAAATCTTAGGGGCGGGAGGTTTTTTCATTTGGCCCAGAAAAAAAGAGAGAGGAGAAAGAGAACCTTTAATTGGATAGGAAAAATAAGGAGAGAGGGGGGTCCGGAGGAAAGTTCTCCCCCGGGAAAAATTTCAAACTCGTAGTTTTAAAAACGCAGTTTTAGACTTTCTTTGATGATGTTAGGGGGCACAAAGGTGCAGCTGCAGGCAGGTCCGGATCTGCGCACCCGCAGACCCCGTAGTGCGGGGGTGCACCTGGTTTTTTTACGGCCCAAGAAATTGAAGAAAAAACTGAAAAAATCTAGCACTCTAAGACTTATTAACGTTACAAATATACACTGCTGGCCTCTGAGGCCCTACAAATTTTGTTGTAGGGGGTCCGAAATTTATAGATCCGGTATATTTTTCTTTACGAGGGTTACGTACCAAATCAAAATTTCATCGGATGCAAGCACTATTTTCTTATTAAATAATGATTTCAAACCTTTGTAGAGATAATGTATTCGCAACAATAATATCTTAAATTTCTTCTCGAAATTTATTAACTATACTCAACGTGAGTCAAGTTGATACACAAAAGAATAAACTGTTGCGCTGAAGTAATAAGCGAAATGAAGTTTTTAAGGGTTGTTTTGAAAGAAGATTTTCACAAAATATTTTGTTCGAGTGAGATGCTATAAAAAGTAAATTTGATTTAGTTAATGTAAATAAAGTATGGCTATCTTCTCCGAATTACGCTCTTTTAAATATTTCTAGAGTAATTTCATTCATTTGAGGGGGTTTTTTTTTGAGCAATCACGATTGCTTATTGTTCTCATTTGACTCTTTTTGGCGTTACGCTGATTTTATTTTCCTGCCAGCACTCTCTGCCAGCACCACCGTCGCGTCGACCGGCCTCACGATGCTGCTCCTCTTGCGAAAACCGTCTCCAGGTTGCGTCCATGTCCTACACACACACGCATACACACACACGCCTACACACTCATGCCTGCGCACAGACACAAACACACACTCCTACACACACTCATGCCTGCACACAAACACATATGTCTACATACACACATACGCACACTCATGCCTGCACACAGACACAAACACATATGTCTACATACACACACACACACGAACGCCTACACACAGCACTGCAGACACAACACGCACACACATGCATACATACACACACACACACACGGACCCACACACATGCGCCTACACAAACATACACGCTTGTGATTGCGAAAAACATAATTTGAATTCAAGATGCCAAAAATTCAAATATTTTTTTTTTTTTTTTTGAGCAATCACGAATTGCTTATTGTGAATTTACTTGACCAAAGTTGATGTTGCTCTGATTTTTCTGATTACCATGGCGATGGCTGCTTTTATTATTTATTTAGAGAGCATAATTTTCGTAGTCATAGTTACAAATCGTCTGAGGCCAGGGGCTTCAAATAGGGAGGGGGTGAGAGGGGCGGTTGCACTCCCAAATTTTTCACTCAGAATAATAAAAAATGGTCAATTCATTTAAGATAACTTATAAAATCATTTGCCTGCATTTTCTCAGAACAGAAAAAACTGATTTAGAATAATTATTTTCCTTAACTAAAGAAGTAGTCTCTTCATATGGGTTAAATATGTCAAAAATGCGTAGTCTATGTTATGATCGGGCATCTTGTATGAGATGCCGGTACAGTGTTGAGACTGCGCAATTTTTACGCGTAAACTAAATGTCATTTTACATAAATTTTAATGCTCATGTTATATTTTAATGTTTAGCTAGTAAGTATTCATTGACTCCTTGTACTAGAAACACATTTTAGTAACTCGATGTATTATATGCTTTCTTAGAAACTCTTTGTAAAGCTATGCTCTTTTTGAAAAACATTCTATATCAAAAAATACTTTCACGTCTACAAATATATCTTGATGCTCTTTACTTGACAATCTCTGAGTGACACACGATGGTATTCAAGTGTTAAATCTATAAAAGTCCCCTGGACGAATTACTGGAAAGCGACTTTTTCAATGATAGGAAATCTGATGTCATTTTGACTTTGTTTGAATTTTCGTTTACTGTACTTATATTGTGGAGCGTTTTTTTGAACAATGCTACACTCTATCACAAAACTTTCAATCCGTTAATCATAATTCATGGATTGACAATTGAAACTTAGTAGTTTTCGGACAAAATAATCAATTCAGTTTCTCAAGAAATTGAGACAGGATTTGATTAGATACATTTATCATTGGTCTTAAGTTCAATATTACGTAGATCGTTTACAGAAAACAAAAAAGAAAATATTACACTTATAAGTTAAATTTATAGCATGAGGGAAGAAGAACTGTTTTGTGAATTGTGCGACTATACTTTTTAATGACGCAAAATAAATACTAGCCCAATTTAAAAAAGTTTTCTTGGTTATTTTACAGAGAGGAATCTGAAGGAAATGTGTTTTTTAACGTAACTTTCTTGCTTCCATTGTTTTTTGACTGTTTCAATCAGGTTAGTCATTTGAAAGATGACTTTTGTGTCTCGCTCTCAACATCAAAATTGCCTTATTATTCTTAACATTAAAGCCATTTTATTATCACTTCCTGTTAACCAATATGTACTTTATACCATACTGAGGAAAATCCTTTTCAAGAAAATCGACCCCCCAAACGAAATGCTGAAAATACCGCCCCTGTCTGAGGCTTAACTCAAGCAGACTTGGCATTTAAAAAAGGCTTTTTTTGCGTAAAATTAAGTTTTTCAGAACAAAAAACTTATCTAGATGAAATTAAACAGCAAAAATTCATCTAAATACAAAATTTAAAGATTACTAATTCCCATCTTTTGAGATTGATAAGAAATAAAAATACATAACGTTATACGCTGCAAATAATCTTTATTATAAGTGTACCTACTGGTCGATATGGGCTATTAATTCTTCATCTGTATTACCGCATCCGAATCACCATTTCTTTTTTGTGGATATGTCTTGTATTACCAGGAGGGTGTACAGAAATTTTGGGACCCATCACAAATAAAAATTTTACGGGCCCCCTCCATATTATTTACCCTACTATTTGGGCCCCCCCAGGCTCGGGCCCGGGTCAACAAGTGTCCCTTCTCTCCCCCCCCCCCCCCCCGTGTACTCCGCTAATGCGTATTACCAATTCTAGAAAATCCAAAGTCATAATATGACGGGTGTAACGTTCTTGACCATTTCCATTATCTTCCATTTGTAGAAACAAGAAACCCAACGTGTAGGTACTTATCGCAATTCATGATTGTAAAAAGCGTAATTTGAATTCAAGTCGAAATTCAAATGCGAATCCTGGATGCTCTTTTTTTTTTTTTTTTGTGTGTGTGTGTGTGTGTATGGGGGGGGGGTCATTTCTAAGCCTTTCTGGAAAAAGAAAATAACCATTAAAATTTGTGAGCCTAAGTATAATTCGGTTTCAACTAGATCTAAACGCAATGTATCAACTTGACCGAAACAACACCATTACGTTAACTCAGAAACGTGGGAAAAAAACATCAGCGAATATCAGAAACTTCTGTTAGGAAAAATCATGTCTTCTATTCAAGGAACACAAATCTTAGTTTAATATGATATAACTACTTAAACACCCCACAGTGTTTGAAGTTCAGACAAGGTGTGGCAGTGACCATTTTTGATTTTCCTAATTTTTTTATATGTCAAAGTATGTCATGAGAAGTGACCATTCTGAAATTTTTAGCCTTCCAAAAAATTTTTTTCTCTCGTTAAAAATTCCCAAAGTTTGACGTTTTCCAGCGTTTTTTTAGAAAAATTCTAAAAGTCGCATTTCAGTGCGCTTTAGCTCTTTACAGAAACACCACCTCACGGTTATGTTTATATTTATTGATTCTACTGTATCTAGTAATGATGACTTCATAGTTATTTTGGTTGGGGGTTGCTTTCTTCAGATAAGGGGTTGCAAAGTATGGATTTTTTACGTTATCGCGCAAGTTTAACCTGCGATATTTCCCCCAAAAAGCCACTCCCCGAAAAAAATGTAACATATACTGAAAGTTTATACTATGAAGAGAGTAAATGGCACAAAATTTGTTTGAGGTTTAATTTTTTTTAGGAGAAAAATACCCTGATATTTTTCAAATTTTCAAAAATTGTGCTTTTTTGATCGCAATTAACTCAAAACAGCATCACTAGGGAAAAAAAAAACCTTTTACATATTATGGTACCTGGCTATGTGTAAAACATCATGAAAAAGAAAGCAGCATGGGATCTCTTCTTGTTTTCCAGAAAATAATTTTTTTGTAGCTCATTTTATGCGTTTTCCTCGTACGTAAAAACGTGTGTTCAGTATGCGGATTAGATCTGCTAAAACTTAAAGGATGTAGTAAGAATATATATATGTGTGTATAGAGAAAGAGAAAAAGACTAGCAATACTTTATTTTTCTGATTTTTACAAATTGATGGTATTTTAATTGCAGGTAAATCGGAAAAACGATATAATATATATATATATATATATATATATATATATATATATATATATATATATATATATATATATATATATATATATATATAGATATATATATATATATATATATATATATGCATTGATTTATCGTATCAATCCCAAAATAATTATTTCTTATTTATGTCCATAGCAATGGAAGAAATTTCATGAACAATATCTGCTTCACTTTCCTCTAAATGTCTATTTTCTATGTCATCTTCAAATACCTCCAAAAGGCTGTCTGTTCTTGATGAATCAGTATTATAACGCTTTTTTTTTTCCTTTGTATATCGGCTAAAAGCAGCTTGAAATTCGATTTTTTGTCAGATATTCGTTCGGTTGGAATATTTTTATGTCTTCAATCATCTCTGTTCTCATTGCATGTTCTACAACAAAGGAGAAAACAAAGAAAACATTTTGGAAATCTCATGTAATGGGTGGGCTCTCCCAACTTGTAAAAGTACAAGATTTTCATTGAAAGCAAAAGAGTTTCTCCATGAAAATGTTCCTTTATTGTGAGAAAACCGGGAGAAAACAGACGCCCGACCAAGTAGAACATGCAATGAGAACAGAGATGATTGAAGACAAAAAAATTCCAACCAAACGAATATCTGACAAAAAGTCAAATTCAAGCTGTTTTTTAGCCCATATACCAAAGCAAGAAAAAGCGAATAATACTGATTTATCAAGAACTAACAGCCTTTTAGAGGTATTTGAAGATGACATACATAGAAAATAGACATTTAGAGAAAAGTGAAGCAGATAATGTTCATGAAATTTCTTCCATTGCTGTGGACATAAGTAAGAAAGAATTATTTTAGGATTGATACGATAAATCAATGCATATATTTATATAAATATATACATATATATATATATATATATTATATATATAATATATATATATATATATATATATATATATATATATATATATATATATATATATATATATGATATCGATTTATCGTTTTCCCCCGATTTACCTGCAAATAAAATACCATCAATTTGTAAAAATCAGGAAAATAAGTATTGCTAGTCTTTTTCTCTCTATCTATACACACATATATACATTCTTACTACATCCTTTAAGTTTTAGCAAATCTAATCCGCATACTGGACACACGTTTTACGTACGAGAAAACGCATAAAATGAGCTAAAAAAAAAATTATTTTCTGGAAAACAAGAAGAGATTCCATGCTGCTTTCTTTTATCATGATGTTTTACACATAGCCAGGTACCATAATATATAAAAGGTTTTTTTCCCTAGTGATGCTGTTTTGAGTTAATTTCGATCAAAAAAGCACAATTTTTGAAAATTTGAAAAATATCAAGGTATTTTTCTACTGAAAAAAAATTAAACCTCAAACAAATTTTGTGCCATTTACTCTCTTCATAGTAGAAACTTTCAGTATATGTTACATTTTTTTCGGGGGGTGGCTTTTGGGGGGAAATATCGCAGGTTAAACTTGCGCGAAAACGAATAAAATCCGTACTTTGCGACCTCTTATCTGAAGAAAGCAACAACCCCCAACCAAAAATAACTATGAAGTCATCATCACTAGATACAGTACAACCAATAAATATGAACATAACCGTGGTGTTTCTGTAAAGAGTTAAAGCGCACTGAAATACGACTTTTAGAATTTTTCTAAAAAAGCGCTGCAAAAAGTCAAACTTTGGGAATTTTTAACGAGCGAAAGAAAATTTTTGAAGGCTTAATGAAAACCAAAATGATGGTCAATCTAGAAGCACTATAAATAATTTGCTTATGAGAAAATAATGAAAGTACTTCTCTTTTATAACAGAATAAAATTCAGTTGACTAAATTTACAAATACATACAAAGACGGAAAATGAAATGAAAAAGAAGAAAATATTTACTTTTGAGTCATGAAATTCGCTTTCTTTCACAAAATCGTCAATTTTACTCATTTGATGCTGATTTTTACTATGGCACCATTTAGGGTGAAATGTTACTATTAGATATTATAAAAACATGGCTGCTAAAAATAGATTCTTAGAAATTAGCAGTGCCCCAAGGTACAACACTCCCCCCCCCCTAAATGTTTTTTTAATTCTAAAAATTTTATCTAAGAAAGCTTGGTTAACACTGAAAAGTACAAAATAAAATTAGTATATGATTTATTGCTTACAAACACTCAATAATTATAATTAATCCTAAAATCTTCATATTAAGGTTCATTCTGAAGCCGTCAATTAAAAAATTAAAGCCAAGAAATGTAGGTATCTAGTTAAAGCTATTCGGGACAAAGCTGTATGCCGCCGCATTTTGTGTAAAATTTGCTCCAGGACGTACATGTACACGACCTCTCTCCGCAATATAGTGCAATATTTTTGTTGAAATTTTAAGATGAAATTTAAGATTTATTATTGGGGAATTTTTTCAGAATTAAAGAATCTCAATTTTTTATAAACTCTGAAATTAAGTTGAGGTGTCACCCACCAGATGAGTGCCACCCGGGAGGGAGGGGGAGGGGCGCCACCTCTCAAGAAAAGTTTTTGACTTAGCAAAAAAGTTTTTTTTTTCTTTCAAAACTCTTTCTCTCACTCTTCTCAGTGCTTTCAAAAATTGAAAGCATATGATTTGATCAGCATCTATTAAACATTAAAGGGGAGAGCAAATTAATCTTTTTCATTTTTTTAAAAAATGGGACTTTTTAGTAATCTTACTTTAGAAATCGCACCTATCGGATAATTTGATTTTCATATTGAATTTCTAACGTTGTATGCATCTTAGGTTTACAATAAAATACAACGCAAAAATTTCATTAAAAAGGAATTAATTATTTGAATCTCTATTTAGGAGTTTTCCCCCCCCTTCCCATAAGGGGGATTTGAAAAAATATAATTTAAAAAATAAAAAAGCCGCAGTCTGATGCTTCAAAATCTTGGAGTCGGAGTCAACCATTTTCCTTCCGACTCCGCAGCCCTGCTCGGCAGCAGGAAAAATTCAGCATCGTAAAAAGAATGTTGCGTAGGAGCATTGCCTCAAAAAGAACTTTTCCCGACTCTTTTGAAACAATTTCGTTTTTAAATTTATGACCAAAAAGGAAAACGCATTGGAGAAAAAAAAGTGTGATTGCTCACCTAAATCCCAGGGCTGTTTTATTTTTGTAAATGCTTTTTTCTTTCATTAAACTAGCAAGATTCTGAACCACTTACAAGACAACACTCACTGACTGAACTACTGAATTGGATTGAAATGTACCGGAGAGAAAAGTTCTCGCGGCGATTTTTCCAAGGTCAACCCAACCCCCCTGTCTTAGTGCCATAAAAATGCCTTTCCTTTTGTTACTTCTTATCTAACACCCCACTTTCATCAGGGACAAAATACGACCTTGAAGAAAAAAAGCGGGAATTCTCCTATCTCAGAAAAAGTGCTGAGTTACGGTACAGTGCGAAATATGCTAGATGAACTTTTCCGGAGGAAAGAAACAAATATATATTTTGAAACTTTAAACCTTATACACATACAAAAAAAATGCCCAAAATTTCTCTTCTGGAAAAATTTAAAACAAAGCCACCAGAAGCCCTGGGGGCGCCCTTTAGATGCAGGGGTAATTATTGGGAGCAAATCAGCCAGCATCTAAAATCCATGACTAATTGTCAATTTCCGGTAGTTTTGAGCATTTTCCACTCAAAATTATGATTTTTCCAAGGCATATCCACAAAAAAAAAAAAAAAAAAAAAAAAAAAAAAAACAGTTTTTTCTTCCAGAAAAATCCAAACGAAGGACAACTGAAGTCTGGGGGCCCTTTAGGACGCAGGGGGCCCCTATTGAGAGCAACCAGCCCGAGCTTAAAATCCATGACAAACTGTCAATTTACAGGACTTTTTGATCATTTTCTACTCAAAATTTTGCCTTTCCCGTGGCAAATTCTCAAAAGAAAGTTTTTGTCCCAGGAAAATTCAAACGAAGGCAGCTGAAGTCTGGGGCCCCTTTAGACGCAGGGGGCCCTATTATTGGGAGCAATCAGCCCGCGCCTAAAAATCCATGACCTAACTGTCAATTCCATGGGTTTTGAGCATTTTTCACTCAAAATTATGACTTTCCATGGCAAAATTCCTCAAAAGAGAGTTTTTTCTCCCAAAAAAAAATTCAAACGAAGGCAGCTGAATCCTGGGGGCTCCTTCAGACGCAGGGGGGCCCTATTGAGAGCAATCAACCCGCGCCTGAAATCCATGACTAACTGTCAATTTCCATGAGTTTTGAGCATTTTCCACTCAAAAATTATGACTTTCCATGGCAAATTCCTCAAAAGAAAGTTTTTTTCCCGGAAAAATTCAAACGAAGACAGCTGAAGCCTGGGGCCCCTTTAGGCGCAGGGGGCCCTATAGGGAGCAATCAAACCCGCGCCTAAAATCCATGACTAACTGTCAATTTCCAGCAGCTTTGAGCATTTTCCACTCAAAATTTTGACTTTCCATCTTTTAGGAAGTGACGCGGCTCCGAGGCCCCTTGCTTTGCTGGAGGCCCCAGCTAGCGCCTCATGCGCCTATTCGGTGATCCGCCACTGATACCCCACTAAGGGCTACTTGTCAAAAAATTTTTGTTTGATTCCGTTCGTTATTTCTTGAGATACAGCAGTCAACAATTGACGACAAAAAACGTTCTATAACTCAACTCCCGTTTGAGCTATTGACACCAAAATTGAATCAACACCTGTTCCTGTTAGGGGCAACATATGGACCAAATTTTGTTTGAATCTGGCAGTTACTTCCTAAGAAATAGCAAGCACGCGTAACTCAAATACCGTCCCATTGCTCCACCCCCCTTGGAGGAATTCGCGCCAAAAACCAATGGGCACAAGTTCACATAAGGGCACATATGTGTACCAAATTTCGTTCAATTTCATGCGGTAGTTTTTGCTGTAGAGCGGCCACAAAAAACTGGTCACACACAGACGTGACACACATACACACACACACATACACACACACACACACACACACACACACAGACAGACATTTTCCAAAAATAGTCGAAATGGACTCAGCACACCTCAAAACGTTCGAATCCGTCGAAATTCGAAAATTTGCACGAATCCAATACTTTCTTCTATATATTAGATATAGAAGAAAGTAAAAATGTAGTTTTGTATTTACATATTGTTAAAAGTTCGTGATAAAACTTCAAACTTTCTTTAAATGACGACACAGTTCTTGAGAAAACACAGGAGATTTATTTACACTATGTGTAGGAAAGATCGTTTAACAACTGCTTAAATTAATCATCAGCAATTAAGCAAATATCAATCAACACCGTAAACTCAACGGTTACACACGTATTTACATCCAAATACGAAAAACAAACACACAGAAATGCCTCGCAATAAACAGAGCTAACACACTCTCAGTACAACTTCTCAATCGAAACTGACTTTTTATCATGCCTCACGGCTATTTATAGACGTCGAAAAGTTTCCACAATATTCCCAAATGATTCTCGTATTTTCTTTTCATTCCCAAATTTTATCATTCAGAAGTGAGGGGGACCGTATACTTCAGCCGAATGTACGGGGGCTGTATATTCATTACAAGAAACTATTTACAGGTTACGTTACTACAATAATTTTAGATTGAAAGATAATTTAATAAACGCCAAATTTAGCTAGATTACGACAAATTAATCGCAAAAATAATCACTATTTACAGAATTTGTAACAATATGTTTTCGGGTAGCAAAAGCTGTAATAAATATGTTGTGCTGTGTATAATACCTCACCCAAAAGTATTGCGAGGACAAGAGAGGCATGGATCTATAAATTTTGGGTCCCCCTGCTAAAAAATCTACAGCCCCCCCTCCCTTAGAAGCTAGCAGTGTATATTTGCAACCTTAATAAGTCTTAGTGCTAGTTTTTTCCAATTTCTTGATCCGTTGGGGCCCTTTAAAATGACGTGGGCCCCCTGTACTCGCAGGGTCTGCAAGTCGCAGATCCGGGCCTTTACAAGACATTTATAATTACGTGATAACAGTACTTCAGATTTTTAGAGGATTGAAATTTATTTTGAAATAATGAAAAAGAGATAAAGTGAAGAGAAAATATATATATATACAGTCGAACCTCCATATATTGAACTTCCACATATCAAAATTTTCTATATATCGAAATTCCAGCAAATTTCTATGTTCGTTACATAAAAAAAATTGCTTCTATATGTTGAAAAAATCTCTATATATCCGAAATGTTTTTACAGACTTTCGTAGATTTTTTTTCTCACTTTAAACTGTTGGTCTCGTAAAAAATGACGGTTAGGGGAGTTATGTTCATTAAAGGAAACTCATAAGGAATGTGGGGTTGAGGGGTGTGTAGATAGGTCGTTGTTTCATTCTGGAGTTCTATAATTCTCTCAAGTTCATTTCAAATCTTAGTTGTAACCAGTAACACTGTAAAATCAGTTTCAAGTTATCCCTTTTGTATGTTGATTCATTCCTAGTCTTTTTGGCTTCAGTAAAATTCCTTCAAGTTAAGTGAATTGATTTTTTACTTTTCTCTCGATTACATTGTTAAAATGAAAATCCCCTAATGTTGCGGAGCAAGTTGAATTGCCAAAAAATGAAGATGTATGAAGGCACAAAAATGTTTTTTTCTGTTTTTTTATTATTAACTTTTATTTAATCTGATGCTCGTACCCATAAATTAAAAATTGGGTTTCATTTACGAAAATTAGCTTTAATTTTAATGTTTTAAGAGATTTTTAGAATAAAATAAGATTGTTTCTATATATCGAAATTTCTATATATTGAAATTTCTACATATTGAATTTTTTTCCGGCAATTTGCTACTTCGATATATAGAGGTCCGACTGTATTAGGGTGGTCCTTACTTGTATGGATTTTTTTTTTTTTCAGAATTCAACTAGCAACGCCCCCTAGTTTTGTAACACTTTTATAAAAAGTTAAGAGTGCAAAATTGGAACTCATTTGACCAATAATAACACAGGCTCCAAGGCTGTTACAAAGTAGCACTTTTGAGAATTTCTCCACAATTTTTTGAGTTTTTACTTTTTCCTAATATTTTATGCTAGGTCTAAAAAATATTTTCCCAGGTAACACAGTTACTAGTCTTTTTAAGTACGATATTTCAACTAAATGTCATCAACTATCAAAGGGACCTCTGGCCCTCAAACTATGAAGGACTGCATGCCAGTCGCCTTGCCTTCAGAAGACAACACAATAGATGATGGTGCTATCTATGGACAGTTCGAGAATTTATAACTATGCCAGGAGCCGAATAACTTTCTGGTCTGGCACCACCAGAGGTATCGTTTCACTTGGAGGACATTGTGACCACGAGCATATTTAACGTCGCCCAATCACCATTATTGACGACGGTGGATCTTAGACCAGAAGAGGATTGAACCTGAGACCCTCCGGCCCCAAATCCAATGCCTTACCGATCAGGTCACAATGGCCCTAACTAAACATCTTACATTGAATCAGAATGGATGGCCTCTTTATTTCAAAAAAACCTTCCTTCATTTTGCCATGAATCAGTATTAAGTAGGAAAACACCTTTTGGGATTTGTAATCGATCAAACAGATTTATTTACTTGTAATAGATTCTATAAAGAAGATCTTTACTCTCTTCATTATCCTAAGTTCATTCGTTGAAGGATGAGTAAGCTTATCCTTCAATACAAACATTTATTACTGATAAAATATACAACTGAAATAGCAAAAGGCTGCCAAAACTTTAAAAGGAATATTTTGAAAGTCGCACGGACAAACGCAAGTGAATTCTAATTCTCCAGTCTTGCGCCTAACCCCGACGTCGCAATGCTCTCCTCTCTCCGTCCCCCAGCAGAAGCGAGGTCTCCCTACTGTCTCGTTTTCCCCCATACCTAGTGGGTTGCATTGCGATTGGACCATGAGTTAAGTCCCCCCTGTCTTCCTACGTTAATGTTAAGTACTTATTTTGCATTATGAGGGACAGCGCGAACGCAGTCCCAGCTACCAAAAATTACGCACCCCAAGCAACCGCAATTTGCGGATGTGGCGAGCGTCAACCCTCCGAAGTGCAATGAAGGGCCTCTGCTCGGGGGAGCCTCCTCGTTGATCAAGGCATCCCCAGTGCCAGGTAAGTATGATTAACGGTTATACTAAATTATATATATACTACTTGTTGTCTCAAAACATACAGGTTGCTATTAAGTTAATTTTATCCACAGAATGTCATTCCTTGTTGAAGATAGACTCAAACAATTTGTGATGACAAATAACGTATCAAGTACTATTTCAAGTATTGGTTTTTGCTTACCGAAAAGAAAAATTAATCTTAGCCAATCTTTCCAACTATAATAGTTGTATTGAACTGCCAAAACGAGGTTTTTCTAATTTATCAATAGATGGCGCAAGACGTCGTGGTATATCGGCAGTGTAAGAGAGAAAATGGCTCCGGATGAAAGAAATCCCCCTAACGAACTGAAGGAAGTTAAACATTCTAATAATCAAACAATCAATATTGGGAGCACAAACGCAAAAACCAGCATATACGCGTGGTGCTGGTGTTGTGAGAAACTGCTTTTACATTTAAAAAAAAAAATGATTTTTCTGGAATAAAATATGTTCTTGATTTTCGAGAATCTGTCTGGGGCACATTAATTTTTGATTTCCACCATGCAAATGCATGTTGGAACACCATTTAAGTTTTCCTCTTTTAAATTTGTTCAGTTTCTAGTTTTATTCATATCTGGCCGCAGAAAAAAAATATTATAACTTTTAAATTTACGTTCTTAAAATTTTTCAATAGAGGCTAGGCGCAAGAGTACGCAGTCCTCTTATAATATGTGAGCTGAATGGCTTATCGGAAAGGATAGGACATTAAAGATTTTTCATTTGAACACGCTACGAATTACGATACATAGCTTACGTTGGATAAATAAAGTAACGATATCCATTTTTGCATCCGGTATGCATTTATTACCAAGCAGTTGTATAGATTCATGTGAAGGTACCGAAATACATTTGTGTTTTCAGTATTAAAATTAATATAAATAAATAAGTTTTACGAGTCTCAACATGCAAGTTGTGACCAGAAATGATCCGGAAAGTCTTCGTAAAAGAGTCAATCATTAGTTGAAGAGTAGATGGGAAGGGGGGATAAATAAATATAATTAAATGTCGACGACAAAGCATGTCCGCCGACAAATGCTTAGCCGTTCGATTTCTTCTTCATCTTGACTTGGACCGTCAGCGCCAACTACTGGGGCTATGCTTGTACAAACAAATAAGCTAGCGTTTTGAAGCATTTATATGACAGCCGAAAAAAAAAAAATCTAGACTTGCTGTTGTCATATTTTATGCAAAATTGAGAGAACAATTTCAAAAGTTAACCAGACGATCGATTGAATCCGCAATGACTGGCACAATACAGCACATTACCTTTTCTTACAATTAATCTCTTCAAACAATCTTAATGCTCTACATTCAAACCGGGAGCAGCGCGAACGCAGTCCCGTCACCCAAAAATTACGCGCCCCAACCAACCGCAATTTGCGGAAGTGGCAGTCGTCAGCCGCCCGTAGTGCAATGGACGGCCTCCGGCCGGGGAAGCCCCCTCCTTGATCAAGGCATTCCCGACGCCAAGTAAGTATGAATCCAAGAAATTACTTTTCTCGATAGTATCGCTGTACGTGTTTCTAATAACTGGTAGCAAAATAATTTAGTGCAGGTTGTGTTGTTAAAAGGAAGGAGTCGGCAGTTGAGTCTTTTTCCCAAAATAAGATGCTATGCATTGAAATCGTGTTACTTCCATACCTAATATTATCAAATTTGCACATAATATATATACTTTAAAATTCTCTTAATTTTCATTTGATATGATTTGGAATTGCGACGATTTAAATTTTGAAATTCATTTATATTCTAATAAAACAAATGCTTTTGTCGAATTTCTGCTTTCTTCAATGACATTTTATGAGGTCGCAAGTTTCAATCAGTGATACTAAGATCAAACGATATTCTCTGTGTTTTAATATCATCTGAATGTAATTTATTCAATTGAATAAGATTAAGAATCGAACAAAAATATAATTATAAGTATAGCTTGCAAAAAGGTTGCGTTGATAGAGATGGGTACCCAATATGCAAACCATAAAAAGGCTTCATGATTTTGCGTGTCATCCTTGCGTGTTGCCATACTGCTCATCTTTGTATCGTTCCAAATTTAGTATATGTACTGCCAAAGCGAGTACACCTTCAAGTGTTCATAGATTTATATTTATACGGGATGCATATGAGATTAATATTTAAAACTGAAAGTTATAGAGATTTCAACTTCTCATTATTACAACTTTTAAGGTAAGAAAATTTATTAGCTATTACGTTTCTACATTATCTCAAGACATCGAAATATACGAATGACCCTACACATAATTTATCAACTTACGATGAAGGAAGACATTAATTAAATGGAACGATTTCATATGCTGATGGGGAGAGGGAATGGGGAATAAACTAGGAATCGTTTCCAAATTTTAAAGGATGCAACTTAGGTTACAATGGAAGAATGAGCAAGAACATGAAGTTCCTCCTGATTGTTTTTTTTTTACTTCCTTTTACAAAAAAAGGAAGTATTGTATTCGCGAAAAAAATTTCACTCAAATTTCGGCCTTAATTTCCATTTTGCTCACCCCCGAATGTTGAGGTTTTTTTTCTACCCGACCACAAGCGGATAAGTGCTTACGAACGTAAAAACACCCGAAATATCCATTTTGACACTTCGCGAGTTAATTACAACGACTTTCGTCCTAGAAAGTTGAAATTTGGTACGTGGTATAATTTGGCGAACACTTGGCAATGTATCGCCACTCTTTTGGTCGCCAAGTTTTGTCACCAACTTAGCGACAAAACTTGGCGACCAAAAGAGTCGCCAACTTGGCAACAAATTTGGCAAATTTTTCTTATTTTTCTTATTTTTTTTAAGTCTGGTTTTAATTTAGCCACTGTTGGTGATATTTAGAGAGTAAACTATTGAATCACATTAAAATTGCCTATAATGAGAGTAAAAGGAAATCATGTGATGCACACATCAGCTCGTTTTTTTTTTTTTTTTTTTGAAACTGAGGTCAATTTTAGCTTATCTGCGGGAAAGAACTTACTATTTCGTTCTTTCTTAGACTCTCAAGGTGCGGCCATGCCCCCTGCACTAAGAACTTCCCTTTAAAAGATTATTTGGTATCATTCTTGAAAATCATATTTCAGAGTAATTTTTACGTATGGATATACGTCTTCTCCATTGCTTTCTAGAATGTTTTTTTAAAACTCTAAATACATTGCTGATGTAATACTCAGGGTTGGGTTTAGGACTGTCAGAAACTGATTTTGGACAAGACAGTTGGTTTTTTTCCGTCCAAAATTATCCAAAAGTGTCTTAAACTGTCCAAAAGTATGCAAAGCTAAAAGGATGTAATCTTACTGCAATATTCGTAACGATAAATATAAATATTAATAAGTTTTAATTAATGAGTATTTGATATTTTTCTTCGAAATGTTCATTAAAAAATATTTTACTTATGTAACAGTTGGTAGACTTATGAAAGGAAATTCACAACACTACCAAGACAACTAATTTCAGTTTCATTTATAACTCAAAGGAATGTTATTAAATGTGTAATATTTAGGTGCAAAAAAAAAAAAAAAAAAAAAAAACTTTGTTTGTTAAATGGTTTCTGCAACTTGTTTTATATGATGTTTTAACAAAAATTCTTTTTAATCATAAATTAAAGAACAATAAATTGATGATTAAGTTCATGCCAGGGGCGGATCTAGAGGGGGGCCATGGGGGGCCATGGCCCCTCCCAAAGCCTTGTGATTGTAGAAATTTTTTTGAAGGAAAAAAAGAAAAAAAAAAGAGAAGATAACAAAATTTGACATATGTATTTTACTGAAAAAGAAGTATAGACCTTAATTGGGAGATAAATTATATTCCTATCCTCAAAACAAAACTTTTATTTCCAAAATTTTTCTCTATCTTTTACATCATTTCTTGATTCCAACTACAGACACTTGGACGATCTTTAAATGTTGCGGTTCTCAGAGTATACCTATTGTTCACTAGACCAAAGAGAGCCTAAATATTCGTTTTTATGGCTTTAATTTCGAAACTAGGAGGAGAACCCCTTTTCCCATGCCCATTCATAAATGCCTTGATATGTAGCAAAAAATTGCATTTTAAGTCTTTTATTTGGAAAAAATGTCAACGGAAACTAACTTATCACTTAACTTGCTTAAAAGCAACTTAAATAATTTTTTTTTTGGGGGGGGGGGGGAGGGACTTTAATTACAAATGAGTTTTGATAGGACCCCCTCTCTTCGTAGTTTATATCGTGATGATAGCTTTAAAAGGAGGTTTTTTGGAGGAGCTTACGAATCTTCCATTCCTTTCTAAAAAATGTATAAATATAGTTAAAAATCCAAATTTTTGGGACTTCAAAGGCAAAATATTTCCAGGAAGGAAGGATTCTAAGCACCTTCACACTTCCTTTAACCTAAAGGTGCATTTTTAGGCTGGACAGCTGAAGAGCTAGAAGAGCGCCCCTCCTCTTCTAATTTCTCAATGTATAATGACAGAATATTTTGGTTTCTAAGCTTTATTTTCAAAAAGTATTCCCCAGCGCCCGAACCTGACCTTTCTCCGTACATCATCAAAAATAGACAAAATGCGTTTTTAGTTTCCTAATTTTCAAAAATTGTTCGGAAATTTAAATTTTGAAACATTTTCGAGGGAGATTCCTAAATCCACCCCCTCACCTAAAGTCTCGATACCTCGAAAATTGAGTTTTTAAAACTTCATTTTAGTAAAATTTCTGGGGAATTATCAGGGCCCAATTTCCCAATAGGCAGAGTAGACAGCTGCCTAGGTCGGCAAACTTTTCAGGGGCGGCAAATTTGCTACTTTAAACACATTTTTTGAATTAAAGTGTTATTCTTGAAAGTAAAATATTAGCATTCTTTCATTTTCCACAGAAACAATTTCTTCTTGTGATTTAATAATGATTACTTTCACACAACTTATGAAAGTCAAATGTTTTTCAATCATGGTATTTGCCGAATCGTCAGCAAAATTTGCCGAATAAAATTTTTTTTGAGAGACCAGTGTGATTATTTCATCGGGGCGCCTCTGGGAAACGCCATCATTTCTTCATAAGTTTGACAGTTTGAATCTGGGAAACACTTTTTTTACATTTTTTTTTTTTTTTTTTTTTTTGAGTCAAGAAAATTTTCTTCTTTTAGAGGGGGGGGGGAGGGGGCGGCAGATTTCAAATTTGCCTAGAGATGGCATGGAGCTAAATTCGGATCTGAGGAGTTTGTTCAAAAATTTCGGATGGCCCCTCCCAAAACAATCGGCTGGATCCGCCACTGGTTCATGCACATGTATTTTAAAACGTTATATCAATACAATACATTCTTTAACAAAAACTATAGTATACTGACAGTTTTTAGAAACAAATTATTGACATTTTCCTAAAGTAATTTGATGGTAATTTAGGTTTAGATGAGGAAGTTCCCCCCCACAGTTCAAAAAATGTCATATATTACATTTAAGTCAATTATTGCATTATATTGTGAACACTTTCATTTGCACACATGCATAAATGTGAAAAAAATTTGGTTTCTATGATTTAAAAAAAAAAAATTATACGTATAAAATAAAATGTTTAATGCAGAATTCAAATTCTATGTAACTTCTTTAAAGTCAGCTGTATAAATAAATTACATATATCTTACACTTGAATGTTCACATAGAACAAATATTCAGTATAAAACATAACTTGGACACATTTTGTTCTGTTTTTGATATTAACATGCATTATAGCATGCCGTTTCTCTAAAAACTGTAGTTCTGGACACTTTCGGACTTTGGACACGAGGTTTTTAGACCAGGTCGGTAAAATGTCCAAAAACAACCCTGTTAATAATTTGATTTAGCATGCCATTCTTCCTAAAAGCGTTTTCTAACAAAGATGGCAGGACCATTTGACAATAATATTTTAAATTATTTTTCAAAAGGAATGTAATTGTTTGAAGTAATATTTCTGAGCAATGATTCAGAAGCCTTAGAAGTAAATATTTCAAAAATTGAACCTTAAGATCCCTTAGGCAGCACCATCTCTTGAGAATCAAAGAAATGAATGGAATGATAAGAGAACATAATCCTTTAACAGTTGTAATTTTTTGGGAACTACTCTCAAGAGCTAGATGCGAAGACTTTATTTCAAAACAATAACCCTAATAATTGAAACCAAAGGATATCGTGAAGTGCTTTAGTATGGAAGACATCGCATTAATCAGAAATATTAGTTTTAATTCTTAAACCTAAGTATGTCTTGGAGACACATATCTAAAGTAGCGCCATCTATTGAGAGTCAGAAGAAAATGCAATGGAAGAAAAATAATGACTCATACAAAAATCTTGACTTAAGTACGCATAGGCTATAGCGTCACATGCATTTAATCGAATGTAAGAAATTTGAAAAAGTGACTCTATTCATAAAACCATGGCTACTGGATTAAAAAAATACTCACACAAAGACAGCATTGTCAATTAACCTATATCGACAATAAAACATGTGATCAGTAGATAATGCTCAAAAACATCGATTGTTAATTCCAAATAATGGATCTTTCGTTGAAATATAAAAAATAAAACTAATTAGTGTTTTTTGTTGAATTTAGTATTTCTTTAAGAAAACGGAAAAAGATTAAGTTTGGTATTTATATAAATTTTCGGAACGCCAAGGCAGGAATAATTATGTAATGCTGTGCCTCTACCCAAAATATTGCAACGGCGTTTTTGGATTGAAATTTTTAGAGGAGTGAAATTCATTTTGTGAGTGAAAAAAAAAATTGTTCAAACTTTGATCCAGAAAAATAGTTTATTAGTAATGAAAATTTCTATCACAAGAAGGCAAAGCAGTCTTGTGGGTTCTTCATGTGATTTCTCGGTAGTCCGTGGCTCCTTATCAAAAAGTGTCAAAACATGCTTGGCTGCTTGTCAAGATAGGATATACTGCACCAGTTAATTGTACTATCAGGGGTCTTGCGTCAAAATATTGGGATACTTTTGGCGGTATTTCTAACCAGCTGAGCCAGCTGTTTTCTTAGTAGCACCTGGCAAGTGTCTTTTGTCATACTTATCAACGTCTCCAAAGATAACCTCAAGTTTTATTTTCTATTTCAAAAGTCTTTCAGGAGAAGATCCCGAGCTCTTTCTTTTTGAAGACAGCCTTATTTTAACTACAGTTTTGAAAAAAAAAAAAAAAAAATCAGGAGGGAACCTTTTATTCTTTCCCTTTCCTAATCTACCAAATACGTCCTGAGTTGCGCTTCAGTGACGTAATATTTCATGAGAGATCCCTCGTTTCTTCCCTTAACGTCACCGAAGATAGCCTAAAATTGCGCATTTAGAATTTAGTTTCAGTAAGTTTCCCAGAGGATCCGCTACTGCCATCAGCAAAAGTAGCCTAAAATCAACATCACTTTTGAAAAAAGTTCCAGAAGGAACACAAACCTGACCTATTCCTTACCCATTCGAAAAATTACAATATTTTACTTCATATTGGAAAATGTCCTTCACGCAGTTCCTTCCTCCATGCACACATCTCCTCCTTCTGCAGACCCCCGAAAGATTGCTAAAATAGTGTTTTTACGACATCAGTTTCGAAAATTTTGAGAATCACCCCCCCCCCCTCCCCACTGTCCTTCCTTTGACGTAACCAGATATATTTTATAATTGGTGCTTTGTGACTCGTAACTTTTAGTATCCATTTTGCTTTCAAACTGTGGGGCGCGTCCGCCCGGGGGGGGGGGGACGCAAAAATATCCAAGAGAAAATATTATTTAAAAGAATTGATTAACTGTCTGAAAGGAAAAGCAGACATGCAAATAGAAAAGAAAATGCATTTCAACATATTTAATAAAGTAAACAACTTCAGAGTTAAAACTTACTTAATAAAAACATACCAAATTAAAAAGAAATTTCGTAATTATTAGTGACTTCCTTGGGCCAGTCTTGAAGAATAAAGTTTTTCGAAGGAAGACTTAATATAAGAAATAGCCACTCTCAGTACAGTTTCTATATTTAGCCGAGATCTATATTTTGTCGTCAAAGAAGCCACCGCAGAAAATTCACTTTTTCACACAAGTAGGAAGTTGAAAATATTAATAAAATGCAGAATGCCCTTGTTTTTAGTGCAGAAACAGAATCCTCTACTCCTGACCCAAATTTAAATAGTGATTTATTATTAAGGGGTCTAAGGACCCTAAACCTTCAAAATTTTAAACTTTCTATAAAAAATATATGTCATGCCTATTTTAATTCTGAACAATTTCATGCCTTATTTATTAAGATGCGTAAAAAACGTTTCAAGTTATCGAAAAAATGCGTATATTTTTACCCGACTGCGCGTGCGCGACGCTAAGGAGGGTAATGTGTTTATCAGTCTATGTATGTATGTCTGTTCCTATGTGACGTTCTGCAGGCTAAACGCCTTGACCAATTTTGGTAATTCTTACGTCAATCGATTTGTCTTAACCTTAGGAGTGTCACTAAACACATGACAGTAATCAAAAATACCATTTCAAAAACCATTTCCCATTTTGTCAGTTTGGGATCGGCGCACGCTGGGTGTCGCACACTGTGTCGCACGCTACCTGCGTGCGACAAATGCCGGTAGATTTCACTGCCTGAATTTTTTGTTTACTAAGTCTACTAATTGGGGTCTCAGTGGCCGAGTGGTCTAAGCGATTGCTTCTCCCCCTTGAGGCGGTGGGTCAAGACACTCTCGCTCCGAATGTGCTTTCCCCTCTTTCTGATGTAAATTCTTTCATGTGTTCTTTATATGAATTCTGTACTGTAATAAAAAATAAATGATGCGTAACGAAGGCAAGACACTCAGATTGTAGTCCTCATCAAAATATACCTGTGCAATTCAGCACCAAAAGAAAGAAACGATTTGACTGACGACGTTTCCGATTTCGCGTCATCATGAGTTATACAGGCTGTTTATATAGCTGTGCTGTGGTTGACTTAAATTCGCCCATTTTTGCCGAAGGTGAAGCACATGTAGCTTTAAGCCGAGTTAGGTCCCTAGAGGGACTAATTATCAGTAGTTTAGACCGCCACAAGTTACTTAATAAACCTCACGATACAAATAACCTCTCTCAATGAAATGACAAGATTGCGAAATATACCGTCTCATAAGCATTATAACTAAGTCAACGAAAATTAACTAAAAAGTGTAAAATAAAAAATTATTAAATAAAACGAAAAAAACTCGACTGCGTAAAAACCAAAAAAACTAAAAAGAAAAAAGTATAAGCCCAGTAATTTAGAATGTTATTAAGTTCTACTGAATAACTACACCGTTGAAATAGTTTTATAACAGTACACAGATAAGACAAATCATAAATTCAAAAGCAGAATAGAAGGATCATTAGTCGGGGCCCATTCAAATTTTACGGGATTCCTTGAATCAGAAAGGGGTGGGCCTTGACTGTTGATCCTTCTATTCTGCTTTTGAATATATGATTTGTCTTATCTGTGTACGGTTATAAAACTATTTCAATTGTGTAATTATTCAGTAGTACTTAACAACAATCTAAATTACTGGGCTTATACATTTTTCTTTTTAGTTTTTTTTTGGTTTTTATGCAGTCGGGTTTTTTGTTTTTATTTAATAATTTTTTTATCCCGATACAGATTCATGTTAACAGCAGCTGCTTAAGCCTCTTTTTTTCAGGTTGCGTTTTCTCAGGTTTCTCGTTTTGCGTGCGTGATATCTCATAAAGTTTCTCATATATTTCTGCAAAACTTTTAATGAATGTTTCACTGGTTTATTTTTATGATCTGAACCAAAATTTATTTATTTTTTAAAATTTATTTATTTATTTATTTATTTATTTTTGGAGTTTTATAAGTTAATATCAAAAATTTCCAAAATTTTTACATTAATTTATGATCCCAACTCATAACAAACTGCCTATGTTTACCAACAGACTCAAGTGGAACGCATTGTTTTACCTTTTTCTTTAATTTTGTAAATCACCGCAAGGTAGCGTATTCGAGCGCTGAAGTAGCGAATAGGCGCCCTGCTGAGGGAACTATTTATTGCTATTTATAAGGGTATATTCAAGCAAAGCTAATATTTTTTTTTTCTCCTCTTTTTTTTTATGTTCCTTTTATTTAAAAAATGCTTAGGAGAAGTTTGCCCAAAGCGGGTAGGCCTTCGCATTTGTGTCCGGTGAATATCAGTAAAAATATGAGGAATTATAAGAATCTTCAAGTATCTGCCAATTACGGGCAGCAACCATAGTTCTCTAGTGTGCCCGCTTTTAAGGTAAAACGCAAAGTATTTCGTTGCTTTCATTAAACATTTTCGACTTTTTAAAATTCTGATTGCTCTAACATGGTTCATAACATACAGGGTGATCAGCGAATAAGCCCTGATTTCAAAACTAAATATCTCTGTAAGAAAGATCGATAGAATTGTGCGGCTAACTGTACGTTTATAAGCAAAACTGTAACGGACCCTCCCCCCCCCCCCCCCAAACAAGTAAAAAAACTTGGCCAGTGTTTGAAATTGTCGTCGCACCCAGCCGTGCGGAGGACGGACGGTGGAACCTATGGCTTACAGCTAAGTGGTGGAGTGTGTGCGGAAAAAAGTGTTTGAAATTGTGCACAAAGATAAATCTATGGAAGTTTTTGTTCTGTTTATAGATTCGCCTACGTTAGTTAGCGGATTATTTCACATTTTAACAAAAGTTTTAAAGATTCTTTTGATTTCGATATTTTGGTTACACGGTGAAATGAAAGCCGAGAAACATTATTACGTAGGCTTTATTACTATGTTCTTATTTCTATGAAATTAATATATATATTTAGTAACTGATTTCTAATTGCTTGTTTGATGCATAAACTCGTTTGTAAGAAATAAACTAACACATATTTTGAAAAGACTCTTTCTCTCAGAATAGGACAAAACAGCCTTTTCTGCTTAGATGTCAAAGCCCAATTGGTGAAAATATCTTTATGATTTTGAAAAATGGATGTCATATTAGAAAGCAGCGCACCCAATAGAGTAAAAGACTCTTTACAGTACAACTACTTTGTTGTGACGAATTTCTACAGGCCTGTGTAATTTTAGACAATAAACACTCTTTTTTCCAACTGTTGCCGAAATCAACTGTCTTTTTTCTTAGTTCCTTAAAATTTTGGGAGTGAACAGGTGGAGAAAACTGGCAACGTGTCGTACCGCCTGGAGGAAGCAGACGGAGAAAGCCTTGGCCTGCACCAGGCTGTTGTGCTGATGAAGAAGAAGAAGATTTATTTTTTCGTCTATTGTATCTCTATCTAGTCATTTATTCACTGAGTCATTAATCGAAACTATTTTTAATCATTGAAATAGAAAATATTTCATTGGAAGAATATTTTGTTTTCCCTCTGCTCCGCGGAGTAAAAAAAGTGAAGATTTTCCTTTTTTTGAGTGAAGTTTTTAATGCAAAAAAAAAAAAAAAAAAAAAAGAAAAGAAATTGTAACGTAAACAAAAGGTGAAGATTTTTCACCTTTTTTAAGGTGCTAATTTAGCGCTAAAAACAAAAAGTAATGTTTCAATGCAAGTTTAAAAAACAAATTGCTCTCTTCATATAACTTTCAAAATAAATTTTCAGTTCTTTCATTTTTAAAAAGGAAAGTTATTTTAACTTTTCCACTTTGCCCAACGTTCCCCTACGTCTGAAAGGAGAATCCTTTTTTAAAATGCGGGAAAAATGGCAAAACTTCAAGCGTACTCTTCTCAGGTATTGTTGCGAACACTGAGAATTTATTTTTAAGCTATGCTATTATTCTTTACATTAAAAACTTCACTCGAAAATGTGACAAACATATTTATTTATGCCGAACTGGGGAAGTGTGTTGCAAAGAGCAATTTCAAGGACAGAAAACTAGCACTTCTTGAAATAAATTTCTCAATGATGGTTTTCTCTTCGGTTTAAAATGAAGTTAAAACTTGTTAAAAATCTTAAAATGAAAACAAAATGGTAAGTTTATTAAAATTTATTTAAATTTCTCATTACTATCTAAAAAGAGTAAAGGAACCCTACTTCGGACATTGCTACAAGAGATATAGTTCTTTGCCATTGAAATTGCGTGCAGACTTTTTTACTACGACAAAGCGGAAGTGAATATAATTCAGAGAAAGTGCCAGTTTCCCCAATTTTGTAATTAGTGTATTAACATTTTTCTATTCCTTTCCTCATTTTCCTGAAGAAAAGTAACCACAAGAAATACTCGTTTACTTAGGATCTAAGAATCATTCTGATACTGATATGAAAGTGGTATGAGCAGTTGAAGGTCATTCAATCACGGCTCGTGGGAACGCAAGGAAAATCAGCTTGTTCGATAAGCAGTCGCCACACTTTCGAAAACAGAAACAAAAACCCCTTGTTGTCTTATTAGTTTCACGATATCGGCAAATCAAACAGGCAGTTTATAAATACGATGCGATTGGGACGACGAACGATGATTGTTTCGAGCTTCTTTTACTCATAACAATGTAAATATTCCAAAAACTGCAGTTGCAATTCGAGGAGCTCCAGGAAAGGTTTATCAAATTCTTTAGCTTTAAATTGTACCTTAAAACTCAAAAAATCTTTTAGTGAAATCCGAAATCTAAGTGGTGTAGTTCCTGAGATATAAACAATATCAGGTCTCCGAATTTCGATGACAAGCATGCTCACCACACTAGCCCTTCTTTTCCAAACTCACTCCTTACGGGAGTGGATCGTTCCATTTCCCTTACAGGTGGGGAAGATAGAGATCTTCGCTGCTCTCGAAGCAAACTAATGCGCATGCTCAGAAACTTTGCGCTGAGAGCGGGGGAATTGTTTCTGTGGCTACGATTTTGTTTACAGCGTGCTATTTTGCCATGTCTGATCATTTTAAAACAAAAGGCCGTTTTCAGGGCCAACTTCAATTAATTTGGGTGACGACTCGGAACGGATTTTGGATAATGAATTAATGGATACGGATCAAATATTGACTTCAGACAATAATGCTGACGACTCGGAACGGATTTTGGATGATGAAAGTGAAAAACATTAAGGTTATGACAGTAAATTACTGCACCTAAGCCAGGGCTAAGATAGAACCTCATGCAATATAACATATATTTGCATTAAGTTGATGATTAATGATGCAGAATGCTTACTTTAAAAGGAACTAAGATAGCATCTTTAGTTAAATATTTGATTGTGCATAAAATAATTTGGATGAACTTTAGTGATGAAAACGTTTTCGGCAGTTATTCATAAAAAAAAGAATAAAAAATTGAATCTTAAATTTAGATAAATTCAATCAATGATATCTTTAATTATATATTCTAGTAGATTCTATGTCATGATTAATCAAAGACAATTGATCAATCCTTTAAAATACAGCTAATACAAATACAAATCGAAATTTTCATAAAATTCTTAAACTCAATGTGTACTATAATCAAGTATTCATAAGTCTTGCTAAAAAATTCAAAAAATGAACCGAGTACAGATTTAATAATTTTCTGTAAGCAAAATATACTGTTCATTTTTTGCTCTTTTTTTTTTTTTTTTGTTTGTTTGTTTTGCTAAAAAATTAATTAAGTAGAGAAGAAAGTGATTTTATAATAATAATGACTCAAAAGTACAATTAGAACAAAAGAAATGTAACTCGTAGGCAGGGCGCCCCAAACTTAAATTTGGGAGGGCAGAAATTCTTAATTTGCGGAACAGAATTCCAACTTGTGCCAAATGATAAAATATGGTTAGACACATATCGATCTTATAAAAACGGATATTCTGACATTGGAAATCAATCTTGCAAAGATGTCGCCAAATCGTCGTTAGAGAATATTTGCCGAACAAGGAAAATTTTCCAGGAGTGAAGTAATACCTCAGCTTGTAGAAAAATTTTATTTTGAAATATAAAAAAACTTGAAAAGCATTATTGCTGTTTCAATTTGAAACCAGTAGATGGCGCCACTATTTTAAATTCAGGAAGAAATATTCTTCCTTTCCCCACCTGCAATAGTAATGGAACGATCCACTTCCATAGGGAGTGAGTTTGGAAATGAAGGGCTAGTGCTCACCACTCAGTGTATGAAGGATGCTTAAAAAAGGGCTTCTTGATGTGTGCAACCTCTCTTATTAGCCTCAAGTTATCGGCTAATAAAACAGGTAGTTTTGAAGTAAACGATCCACGATGAGAAACCTGAAAAGTGAAAACCGATCTTCTTATTGTTATAACAAAATAAATATTTCAAAAACTGGTAGCTATCACGAAAATAGCTCCAGCTGTAGATTTCTAAGAACCACAGAACCACAGAAACGGACTTCGTTGATGTTCTGCGAGGGTTAGCAGGAGGGGTTTTGGGGAATATTCGATAAAGGTGCTGTTTCAAATGTTGCCAAATGTTGGCAATACTACGGCATCCCTACTATTTTCCCCTTTCCTGGCGATAAACTGCTCTCATAGCAAACCGGCGCCACTACGGGGATACTACGGCAACCGCTTTTATTTCTCTGGCCCTACTACCCACCTACCCACTCTACGGAGCGGAGCGCCCCCTGCCTTTCCACCCACCCCCGCTTTTCGCATTTCGGAAGGGAGTGCAGTGGTAAATTCACCTCGTGGCCAAGTTTTTTTTAAATTAATTTAAATTGGGCGGTTTTTTTTTTTGTTTTTTTTCCAAAAAACTAAGAGGATCTTATTGAAAACATGCAAGCAGTGAGTACAACTTTTTACTTTTTTTAAATTTAAATTTGTAAAATAGTTTTTATAAAACGGCATGGGATGCAGTAATTTCATTGTTACATAACCACCCCCTCTTTTGTAGTGCTTAATTTTACAAAAATAATTAATTTCTTGGAGTCTAATATTTATTTTAATCCTAAATTTATCCTTTCCAATCTTTTTTTTAATTTTTTTCAGTCCAGATGTATTTAGATTTTGCTCTAATCAGGCTAAACCTATTTGCAACCATGCCGTTTTATTTTTGTGATTTTATGTGTTTTCCTTCAACTGTTGCTAAATTTTTTGGCCCCCATTTCCAGACGCTATTTTTTTCGCTCTGCAAATGAAAAAGAAAGGGTGAAAATATTTTTTTTTCTATCCTACTTCCGTGGAAAATGAATGAATTTCTCGTGTTTTGTAGGATGTATTTTTTAATTGGATTTTTAAGGGTTTATTTATTTAGATGAGTTAAATAATAGTGTTTTTGAGGATATTTCCCAAATTAATTTTTGATTTGATGTTTGTTTTAATGTTTTTATAACTGTTTTATTAAAATTCATTTGTCTGGTTATAGTAGTATTTTACTGTATTTTTGGGGGTTTATTTATTTTGATTAATTTATACTTAGTGTTTTTGAGAAGTTAATTATTCAGATTAATTTCTGTTTTGCTGTGTTAAGTTTGTTTTCATGCTCTTTTACCGTTTTACTAAAAATATATCTATCTAGTTTTCGCAGCATTTTATTGTATTGTTTAGGGTTTATTTATTTAGATTAGTTTATAATTAGTGTTTTTGTGCATTAAATTATTCAAATTAATTTCTTTTTTAATAGATTAATTATTTGTTTTGAAATGCTTTTTACCGTTTTTTTAAAGAATTTTTTTTGCCTAGTTTTCGTTGCATTTCAATGTAATTTTGAGTGTTTATTTGATTAGATTAGTTCATATTTAGTGTTTTTAAGCAGTTGAGTTTTTTAGTATTTTTCTCGAGATTTAGTTGTTTTTGAACCTTTTGTTTACATTTTGATGTTCCAATTTCTTGTATTTCTGATGCAAAAACTCCATTTCATTCATTTTCCAGTAGGTTAGTAAAAAAAAAACATACGTTTCTCCCCCTTTTTTTCATTGGCAGAGCGGGAAAAATAGCGCCTAGACTTTGGCGCCAAAAAATTTGGCGAACTTTGAAAAAGTCACCAAGACGCACCTTTATCGAAAACATCCCGGGGTTTTTCGGCGCAATTTCACCGGGCTCGCATGAAGTGCGCACCAGTGGGGGAGGAAGCTCTTCCCTTACCCTAGACCAGCGAAGCAGAAAATTTGCTTCCCCCCGTCGGAGCTTAAATCTGCATGGAACGTTTTGGTAACCCCTTCCTTGTTTGGCGAGGATTTCTTTACCGAATGAATCGGTCAGAGAAAAAGTTGCCAATGTGATTGAGAATTCATTCAGCCAAAATACAATATTTTTAAAACTAGTTTAATTAAGACAGTTTGAAAAAAGAGCTATCTCAAAGAGAAAATCTCGTAGGAGTGTATTAAGTTTTTCTTATTTTTTAACTTCCAAGAATAAAGGTCATAAATTTAAAATCAAATTGATCCCTACACTTATATTCTTGAATTGATGAAAAAACGAATGAATTTAATGGTGGTCTTGTTTTGTGGAGAGAGGTCAATAAAATTGCAAATTAAGCTAAAAAACAAAGGAAGGCAAAAATGATATGACACTACAAGCATACATATATTTTTTGAATGAGAAAATTTAACAAATGTTCGTTTCAACAATTTCATTATATTAGAAGATAAAAGAATATGTGTGTCAGGATTATGATTAATAACTTAAACGAAAGCATATAAACGTACATCGTTAAAGTTTAAAGTACAAATATTCAAAATATTATTTACCTGACAATGTGACTGGTCATTCTCTTACAAATTATTGTACACTAAACTTAGGATCCCGATTATGTACGATAGTAAGCAAAATCTAATAACAATAATTACAATATACGACAATGCTCCGAAGAAAAATGCATTTATTATATGCAAAATTGCCATTTCCATGCGCAACGTCAATTAAGTAACACAATTTTAATGCATATAAATACATAAAAACAGCACATTTTAAAACAAATGCCTATTACTGCTTTTCCCACTTTATTTATTTATTTATTTTTTGACTTAAGATTAAAAAATTAACATTTTGTTCTTCACAAAAGAAAAATCAGAGGACCATTACAAAACTTTCAAAGAAATAAATTACTGATCCTACTGGAAACTAATGAGAAAAAAAAATCTTCATAAACCACATTAATTGATAAAGGCGATGCCTAATTAGAGAATATATTGAAGAACACATTGTGATTTATTGTACACTAGTGGTACCCGCATGGATTTGCCCGTAATAGAAAAATTAAAAGGTCTTTTGGTTCGCCTGTATATTTACAAATAATGTATGGCGAATTTTCTCGCCATTTGGTTTGTATCCATGTTACGGTTCCACGTTATGATAATTTCGTAATTTACTCGTCCATCTTATGATAATTTTGTTCTTAAAATTGGAATAGAAAAAGAACCACATCGAATTTTTGAAAAATCGCTTCGAGGTGCACACGCAGATGCTACAAACTAACTTTGTGCCAAATTTCATGAAAATCGGCCGAATGGTCTGGGCGCTATGCGCGTCACAGAGATCCAGACTTCCTACAGACATCCATACAGAGAGACTTTCAGCTTTATTATTAGTAAAGAAAAAGCAATAAAGGTGCATATCATTTTATTTTTGAATAATAGATTTAATATTTTTTTACAGCCTTATTGACAAAATCTAGAAATAGAAAGGGCGATCATTTTTTACAAACATTGTGACAAGTTTTCCCTATGTGGGTGAATAATTAAAAACAACCTGCGGGGGGGGGGGACCTTCAAAATGCATATGACATAATTCTTGCTGATTCCTATGTAAAATAACCCCCTGAATCCAAATAGTGACATTATTCAGCAAATGCAGTGAATATTGTTAATTTTAAAAACTAATTTTTTTTATAACTAAAACAATATTAGTTTTAAGTAATTTTATCAACAAAAACCCCTTCTTTGCCAGGATTTATGTAATGTCTTTTTTCTTTTGAGTAAAAAAAAACTAAGTTGATCAGCACTCAATGGTTAGTTATAAATTGTCTAAATATTGTGCATATTATCAGCTTTTTTTTTTTTTTGGTAGTGGACGACAGGTAATTTTCTCTCAGGCGCTGAAGCGATAGGGATAGAAAGGTTTTAAGCTCAAATTAGACAAAAAAAAAAAAAAAAAAAAAAAGAATCCAGCTCTTTTTCTTGACACTGATAATGATATTTGGGGTGGTTTTGGTGTACTAGTAATCGACCTGCGACCTCTAAAAATTCAAAGGTCAGAAAAGTCACCTATTCTTTCATATTTTCAGTTGTTAACAGAGTAACCTTATCTTCTAAAATGTCATTCAAAAATATTCTTAAGACTTGTGAAAGAATGCTTCTTTTGTAAATGGGGCATGGGGGGCCTTATCAATACACCAAGGGGGAGGTAGCTTTATTCAATAGTATTACTTAGAGATTAAGCTGGGGAACGCTTCTAAAAGACAGATGCAAATGCATGACGCTCTTCGTAAAAACATTTCCAGGAAGCAACGTATAGTTTCAGAGTGCAAAGGTTTTTGCAAAGCAAGTTCTAAAAAAGTCAGGGTGTCATGTTTTCTTTTCTTTTAACTGTCGGAACTGTGACAAAAAGCTTTGATTCTGCGATATTTGCAAGTTCCTAAACTTTTCCAAAAATGTTAAATTAAGTAAACGAAATCAAGAAAAGGAAACAAGAAGTTCTGTCTAGAACTAAACGAGCCTCCTTTCCCATAAACCAATATCGACTTTCTAGTATCTGATCAGTATTCTCAAAATTAGCTTAAATCGTAAATTATTTCAAACATATTTTTTTAATATTTTAAGCTGATTTCAAGAAATAAAGTATGCCTCGCACATCTAAAGAAGTAGATACGTAAAAAATAAATAAAAGAACAAATAAAATAGCAGCACCTTTTAAACAAAGCAGCTAAATACATTTTTTCCATCAAAAAAAAAAATCTTTAACCGCTTTCAAAAAGGAAAAAAAAACAGAATTCAAATTAAAATCTCATTAAAATAAGCATACAAAAAAAATCGTGTTTTTCCCTGTTCCCAAAAAAATTTTTAAGAATGAATTAATGTACTTTCAAAAATAAATAAAAACAATAAAATGTCAACTAAAAGAAATAATTTTCATTGTCGAAAAAAAAATCGTCTGCGCATATCTTTATGTAGAAACATAAAGGACTCCGAATTTCTCCGCCAAAAGCTGAATACATAAATTAAAACTTTAACTTGAAAATAAAATCAAAAACATATTTAAAACAATTATTTCACAGTAAAAACCATGGCTGTGGAGTCAGAGTCGGAGTTCATCTGATTTTGGGACAAAAGAGTTAGATTCGAGAGCTGAAAGTTTTAAATTGAAAGACTCGGAGTTGAAATCAGTCATTTCCCCAAATAGTCCGCAAGTCTGCCAATATTCGCAGAGACGGAGTAGGACTTATTATTTGATACAGGAGTCGGAGTCAGAGTCGAATATCCAAGAGTCGGAGTCAGCCATTTTTCCTCCGTGAATAAAGTTTTGCCAAAGCTAAGAAGTCAGATTCCGAGTCGGGAAATCGGAGTCCGAGTAATTTTCGGGCACAGGAGTCGGAGTCGGAGTCTAGAGCGCCAAAATTATTGGAGTCGGATTCGGGAGTAGGTCGTCAAGAGCTATTTCCAACAAAGTTTGTTTGAAGTAAATCCGCCTTTAAGTTTGGAATCTATATTGACTTTCAGTTTCCCCGTAGGCGCTAATGTTAAAAGATTTGAACTGTTCAAAATTGAACGAAAGCTTGTTCAAATCAAAAAGATATTTTCGATACATGTTTTTCATCAAAAGCTTTTCCCTACAAAGTTTGTTTGGAGCCACTTTGCCGCTAAGTTCAAGATTTATTTTTGATTTGAATTTCCCCGTAGGCGCTAATGTTAAGTTTTTTTTGAACTGTTCAAAATTGAACGAAAAATTGTTCAAATCAAAAAATGAATTATGGGAATGAGATGTCCTCGCCGAGATCTTTCTAACAAAAAAAAAAATTGTTCGAATCGGACTATTCATTCAAAATTTTTTAGGGGGGACAGACAGACAGACCGACAGACGGACCGACAGACAGACCGACAGACATTTTTTCCCATCTCAATACCCTACTTTCCAATTTTTAATTTTTCAATATTTATCTATTTTATTTATTTTTGACTTTTTTTTTTGTTTTTCGCGATATTTTTAAGATGCATTAAGCCGTCTTTCACGCTTTTTTAGCCTACTTTCCCAGTAAAAGTCAGAAAAAAGAAGAAAAAAGCATGAAAGAAGGCTTAATGCATCTTAAAAATATCCCGAAAAACAAAAAAAAAAAACTCAAAAATAAATAAAATAATTAAATAAATATCGAAAAATTAAAAAATTGGAAAGTAGGGTATTGAGATGGGGAAAAATGTCTGTCGGTCTGTCTGTCTGTCGGTCTGTCTGTCTGTCTGTCGGTCTGTCTGTCTGTCGGTCTGTCTGTCTGTCCCCCCCTAATAACTTTTGAATGAATAGTCCGATTCGAACAAACTTTTTTTTGTTCGAAAGATCTCGGCGAGGACACCTCATTCCCATATTTCACTTTTTGACTTGAACTATTTTTTGTTCAATTTTGAACAGTTCAAAAAAACTTAACATTAGCGCCTACGGGGAAATTCAAGGCAATTCCGAACTGTGAGGCAAATTTGCTTCAAACAAACTTTGTAGGAAAAAGCTTTTGATGAAAAACTTCTATATAAAATATCTTTTTGATTTGAACAATTTTCCGTTCAATTTTGAACTGTTCAAATCCCTTAACATTAGCGCCTACGGGGAAACTGAAAGTCAATGTAGATTCCGTACTTGAAGGCGGATTTACTTCAAACAAATTTTGTTAGAAATAGCTCTTGACGCCAAATGCCAGACTCCGACTCCGAGAATTTAGAGGCAAATGACTCCGACTCCGATTCCTGTTCCCGACAATTAATTGGACTCCGACTCCCCGACTTCAACTCTGACTTCGTAGCTTTGGCACGAATTTATGGACAAATGACTAACTCCGATTCTTGGATATTCGACTCCGACTCCTTTATCTCAAAATGAGATTGACTCCGACTCCGACTCCGCATTTATGGTTTTAACTGTGAAATACTTATCGTTGATATGACTTGTTTTTATTTTCACGCTAAAGTTTAAATTTAGGTATTCAGTTACCGGCGAATAAACTCGAAGTCATTTATGTTTCTACATAAGATATGCGCAGACGATTTTTTTTGACAAAGAAAATTATTTCTTTAAGTTGACATTTTATTGTTTTTTTTTTTTGTTTTGTTTTAGTAATAGCATTAATTCATTTTAAAAAATGTTTTTGGCAACAGGGAAAAAAGAAACGATTTTTTTTTTTTGATATGATGTATTTATTTTAATGAGCTTATTAATTTTTCATTTTGAAAGCTGTTAAAGATTTTTTTTAATCTGAAAAAGTGTATTAGCTGCTTTGTTTAAAAGTTGCTGCTATTTTATTTGTTCGTTTTTTTTTTTTTTTTGATGAGTGAGGAATATTTTATTCCTAGAAATCAGCTTAAAGTATTTTAAAAGTATGTTTGAATAAATTTGCAATTTTAGCTATTTTTGAGAATATTGATCAGGTACTAGAAAGTAGTATGGGTATACGGGAAAGTAGGCTCGTATAGTTCTAGACAGAACTTCTTGTTCTTCGTTCTCTGACTTTTTACTGGGAAAGAAGGCTAAAAATGAGGAAAACATAGCAATAAAAGTCAGTTAATTAATTTTTACACAAGCGACACACATTTTTTTTTTTCAAAATCAAGCCGACATCCAATGTGCATGTATTGCATCGTAACGAGCTTAAAAGATATTCTACTTATGTTTAGGCTTGCCAGATTTCTATACTGTTCAACTGGGACAGCGAAATCCCCCCCCCCCCCCCGTGTTGCGAGTATTCAAAAGGATGCCACCCCTGGCTGGCTTTTAGTATATTTTACAGGGCAGTTTCGTTCTCAATGCCATGAGCAAATGATCACTAATTATGATAATGTGACCAGACGTCCCGCTTTTTGTCTAACTGTCCCGCCAAAGTGTCCCGCTTTGCCGAAAAAAGTGCCGCTTTTTTGTTTAAATTCCTTCACACAAGAAATATAACATACAATATAAATTTTTCAAACGCTTTTTCGATTTGAAATCCTTGATTTTCTGAAAGGTAACAAGAATTTGCTTCTTAAAATTGCTTCTAACAGCGAGTACAACTGAAAATAATAATTTAAATTAATAAATTTGTTATGTGATGCAATATTCTTTACATCAATACTATTTAATTACTTTAACTTGAGTTCTTTATTGGTACATTTGAGTTGTTTCTTGGCATTTTTCTGTTACGTAAAATATTAAGCCTGTGGGGAAAAAAAAACTACTCTATCTCCCCCCCCCCCCGTCATGTATCCTGATTTTTAGCTTGAAAAATCTGGTCACATTAAATTATGTACCTAAAACAATGGTAACAAGAAATGACACAAACAGGATAAATTAAAAATTTTGCTCCTTGTATGTTAATATTTATAAGATATTTTAGTGGGGAGAAACACTTTGGACGAGAGGAATAAAGATTTGAACAATATTCCTATAATATACTTTTCATTGGCAAGGGCTTTTGTTGGAAAGATTTTTTGGTTTAATCTTGTGGTAAAAATCCTCACAAGCTGATCCGATATTAATTTTTCAAGTCGATGTTTCAAATGACAAAGTAATTATCCTAGATAATCCTTCCCAGTTAGTTATTTTTAGACTTTTTTGGTCATCTGTAATCAAATTTATCTTTTACCGGGTCCCCGGGAAGTCTGGCAAGCCTACTTATGTTTCATTTCGCTAACAAAACTTTTACTGATAAAGCGCCAAAAATGTCAACCCCGGTGAAATTGAGATCGTTATTCGGGGGAAGGAAAGAGCGCATTTCATGCTTGGCGATAACTTTTCTCTTTTGACAACCGTGTTTTAGGGTTGCTGGGTGCGCACTTCGAGTTTGCCCTGTGCAGTCAACATTAAGCTTCCCTTGGGTAATGAAACACGCCTTTTTACTATAGCAACAGACAGGCCAAGACATTTCGGCGAGGGCTTTTCTCGCGACGGTCGGACAGTATTTCAAGGAATTCCAAGAAACAAAAAGTCGTGTATCGCGTGAGATGAACGCGTCTGTCATGGCCTTTCACTTTTTTACTTTGGAAATAGGGATAATTTTCAATGTTTGTGTTTTAATGTGATGTTTATTAGCATTATATTTTGGCGGTTAGAGAATTGTGAACTAGATTTTTGGAAGTTAACAGTTAACTAATAAGTTTTGCAGACAGAGCGGCCTCCCAAAATAAATTGCGACAGGCTCCTGAAATTTGTAGTTCCACCACTTTTCAAGATTACATACTAAAACAAACGTGGCAAATATTATGCATCAGGGAGGTCTCAACCCTCCCTTTTGAACACTAAAAAGAATTCACGTCGCCCTCCCTCCCGTATGCATATAGATATCTTCCCAAATAATACAATCGCAATTTGAGGCTGGAGCTAAAGCTAGATATTAAATGAAGAATAAAAAGATAAATCGAATTGAAGAATATAAAAATGTAACTTACTACGCATAATTTTAACGACCATTCCACGAAAAAGAGCACCCTTTCTCCCGCACGTGACGGTTGATATATTTCATTTTAGGGTTGCCAGACGTCCCGGTTTCTCCGGGGCAGTTCCAGTTTTCAGACAAAATCCCGGTGTCATGACCGGTTTACTTCGCGTCCCGAAAAAAGATAAATTTGATGAAAAATGAGCAAAAAATGTCTAAAAACAATTAACTGTGGAGGATTATTTAACGTAATTAGATAAAGACCAAAAAAAAAATCTGTCTAAAAAAGTTCAATAAAAAAATATTGTTCAATTTTTCATTCCTCATTCAAAATGTTTTTTCTAACCAAAATAAATTGTAAATATTTTCATCTAAGAAGTGTTACGTTCATATCTACTTCATTTTTTATTACCCCTGTTTTAGGTTCATAATTAGTAACCATTTATTCATAGCATTAAGAATACACAGCCTTATAAAGCACTCAAAAATCGCACACAAGCGTGCCTTTTTGAATACTAGTGAAATGATACTAGCCGGGGATGGGGGTGGGGGGCGATCTTTCGGTGTCCCGGTTGAACATTCCAGAAATCTGGCAAACCTATTTAAAAGTAATAAGTTTAAAGGATAATTACGAAACTTTTTGATTCAGAAATCACACTTAGTAAGCTATGTGTCTAACATTTGTAATTTGTTAAGAAAACAATTGTTCATTGTTTCAAAGTATTATTATTATTATTATTGTATATTATTCAGGCGTTAGAAAGTATACTTGACCTATGGTGGACTGAGTCATTCCAGTTTGGCTTCGCAGCGTTTGAACTACGAAAAAGGAGAGAAGGTGGGTTGAATATAAGCGCCACCTAGTGAGGGAACTATTTATTGCTATTTACAAGGGTTTATTTAAGCAAAGCTATTATTTCTTTATTTATAAATTACTTTTTTGATATTCCTTTTATTTTAAAAATGCAAAGGAGAAGTAAGCCCAAAGTGCGTAAGCTTTCACATTTGTGTCCGATTAACACTAGTAAAAACGTTCACGACGCTCATGAATTACGGGCAGTAATCATGGTTCACTATTGAGCCCGTTTTTAAGGTATGACGTAGGCAAAGTTTTTTTTTTTTTTTTTTGTTGTTTCCGTTAAAAATCTCCGACATCCGATTACTCTAAATTGGTTCATAATAAATGTCCTTGTTAATTCTACGTAATAATTTCGTGATGTTAATGAATATTATTTAAGATGCGTCATTGTTTTTTGCGTGTTTTAATTGAGGTTATACTCGTATTTGGATGAAATGAAGTCCTTGGGCAAATTTAAGTAGTTTTATAAGTGGTCAGTAAATACAGAAGAAAGCACCTCTGGAGTCGTGCGATTCCGATTATATGTCACCAATTCTAACTGCCAAAAATGCAAAGTCCTACCAGTTACGGGTTGATAGTAATTGAACGGGAAGCAACTGCAGGAAAACTGACATTCCAATAATTGAGCATAGTTTTACGTATTTGAATAGCATTGTCTATAAAAGCTATGAGTTACGCTACAGTCTAAGTTGGTTTAATTTGACATATTAATTTAACTACACGTTTTATCGAGATCCCCTACTTGTTTGGACCTGCCCCTGCAGTTAAAGAGGTTTAGTTTTTTTGATGATTTTTCATATTAAATCAAGTATTAACCAGAATTTGTTCTTTGAAATATAAACAATAACAACAAGAGACGATTATGAAAGCCAAAACAAGCGCCTATTGTAGACAAAAACTTATTTTTTTCTATCAAAGTTAGTGTACTCAACTCTGGGTACACTTTCCCTACACATAAGTTTTTAGAACTGATTTAAGAATTGTTTTCTTCTCCATGTGTATTTTTATGTGTTTTTTTTTCCTTCTCCTCACTTTCAACGGATGTCGCTAACTTTTTGATCCACCTTTAAGAAATTCTACGGTTTAAATATCAAACCGTATCTCAGAAATCTCACAAATGCATTTTCAGTGAACCCCGATTTTACGCTTCTCAAGGAACTAGGTTACAAAAAAAAAAATAATAATAATAATAAATACGGGAAACACATAGAGAGCAAAAATCAAACAAGGAAACCCTAAATGTAGTGCAAAGAGGAAAATGAAAACATGCTTTTTACATATGAACGAAGCAATTGCTTCTTTGGTGATACCTTCATGGTTGAAATTTTAACCCTTACTCCAGTGGATTAACCCTAAACTCCAGTACTAGCTTTTATTATTGACCACTTTTTTCGCCTTAAAATGAGTTTTACCATCTAAAGCAGTCAAGTTATCCGGATCCAGTTCAGCCTGTGAAAAGCGCACTTTCAATTTGAGGTAGTAATTTTTTATTTATGAAATGGGTCAAAAATTGTCATTTGAAAAATCTTCATTTCGGTAAACGAAAAAAAAAAAAAAGATTTTGGTGTGCACAAAATTTTTTTCCCTTGTAGTCTGAAATATTAAACCTGATACTTTTTTTTTTTTTTTTGTTTACATTATGTTTTGGTTTTCTGAGCGAAGTCAAAGCATTAAAGACAAAAAAAAAAAAAAAAAAAAAAACCTTAGAATTAAGTCACTTTAAACAGAATTCACCGAAGAGCGTTTCATTCTCATTTACTTTATTGCCTCAATTGTGTTATTTATTGTTTTTAAGTGCCAATGTAATGCGTGTTTTTTTTTTTTTTTCTGATTTTTTTTTTTTTTTTTTTTTTTTTTGCAGATCGTTTGGGCTAGGTCCGAACACTCATTCATCTGGTTACCAGTCGAACGCTTCTGCCGATCGAGCTATTCAGCTCTGTCGATCACAGCGCAAGTTAAACTTACAAATTTAACCCAAAATCTCAATCCGGTGCTATTAAACAGGTTTTTTTTTCTGACAGAAAGAACAATTTTTAGACCATGGGTCTATTTTTCGTCATTAGCCAGCACGATAAGCTTTAAAGTGAGGGGAAAAACAAAGAAATCGGTCAAGAAATGAGGAATATCTCGCGTAGGAACAAAATACAGACTACATAAATAATATGTAAGGATACTCTTATAAATCAATTGCAAGTATTTTATTTGTTCACAAATAGAAATTGGCAACAACTAAAAATTTTGAATCATTGCTTTTAATTTACATTTCGGCCAACAATGAACTCGGTAACTAATCTCTGAAAAAAGGCTTAGTCACATTTAAAATCTGCTTTAAAAAAGCGTTATAATTCGAATTCTATACAACATGGAAGTTCCATACACTTTCTATCAGACGCAGAAAAAAAAATTCTTCATTTTTGGTACAAAATTTTAAAAAATATTTTCACTGCAAAATTTGCGAAAAACCTTTTAAAGGCTTTTAATCAATATCTTCGTTAATTAATGCCATCCGAAGACGCAACTTAGCTAAGAACACTCTCGATCAACTCTCCTTTCGAACATTTTTTTTTTTTTTTTTTTTTTAAATCGTTCCACCCGTTTACGCGCTAGAGTGCCACAGACAGACACACAGATACACCAATTTCCTTTTCTTTTCTGTTTCCCCAGGTTATAAGGAAACAAAATGAAATATTTTGGAATTTAATGGTGGCTCTGGCCTGCGAGAATTATGTTTATATGAGATGCAGCTAACGGATTGAAAAAAAGACTGAGCACCCCTTACTTAGCTAAAAGTATTATCAGTCCTTTAATCAGTGGTTACCCCTCTTTACATACGGAGGTACCACATACGCGATAGCACTAATATTTTCTCAATGAGTAACAGCTGAAATGCGATAAATCTACATGTTTTCTCACATTAATTCTTTAACAACTAAAAATAGCTAGTTAACTGCCTCTTAAACCACTGCGAGCGTGAGGATAATGCTCACGCTTGCTCTTTTAACTGATTACATTTTGAATCATCGAATCGTAACTGTTATTACAAGTTTTAAATTTAGATATCTAATAAGTAACTTAAAATACTGGTAGAAACTCTGGAAACGATAAAATCTGAAAACTAGAATACTTGACAGCTCGATACTAGTTTAATTTCTTCTTTCTTTCTATTTTCTTTGGTTCTGATAACAGAATTGCTCTAACGAAATGGCACACAGAAAAGTAAATAAAACTTATCAATTAGAATAAACTGTGAATACCTTAGCAGTGGCTTAGTATTGCGTAATCTACTAGATGATAGTCTGAAGAATTAGCAGTACTTTGATTACAGTTGCGCCATCTAGGAATCTAAGATCAAACTATCTACTCTTGTAGTTCAAATAATACAGCACACCTTTTTGCCATTCATGATTCCGCATTATTACCGAAATTTTTTTGTTATCAGTGATATCATATACAATCTAAGGAAATGAAAACAGGGAGGGTGCAAAAGGGTATTTGGGGATCCAACCCCAATTAACTAGAACCCTTATTTTTTACAATATTGCCAATCCTAGCATGGCAATACACAAAGCACGAATTCTGGCTTACTAATGGATTACGCAGCCAGATGTAATATATATATATAATATATATATATATATATATATATATATATATATATATATATATATACTATATATATATATATATATATATATATATATATATATATATATATATATATATATATATATATATATATATATATAATATATGTTCTGTTCAAGCTTTATAAATTGTAAGGTAAAAAATTTCAATAAACTATCAAATGTTTGAACCGTTGTGATGAAATAAATAAATAAAAAGAAAATCTTTTAAGCTGCTTGGTGTCAGAATGCGTATATTTTTTACAACTTGATTTATCTAATGCCCACTGAGCAGTTGTTTTATTTACTACTTTCTCCTCGCGTACTTAAAAGATCTTCACCATAAATTGTATGATTTGTTCCTTCAGCCATACTCGAAGGATAAAAATCGTCCTCAGATGTTTAGTCTAAAAAACAAACTACCCCATCTAAGAACAAACGACAAATCCCGCTGCAACGTACCGCATCAGAAAAATAATAAATCATCTGAAAGGTTATCGTTTACAAAAATGTAAAGGCAAAAACAGTTCCCTGAATAAGCGAAAACCACTCACCCCCCCCCCCCCCCCCCACTTCTCGTTCCAAATTGAAAATGCTTCAACTAAAATGACTAAACACTCTTTAAGAACAAAAAACAATGGGGTTGTTTCCTTCAGTCAAAAGTAATACTTTTTGTCACTGAAATTGATAGAATAAGCAAAAAAAAAAAAAAAACACACATGGACCCAGAAAATACTTTTATTTTCAAAACAGTTATTTTTTTAAAATGTCTTGATTTTCGAAGCAAGGCGTGGTCTTGATGACGTCACAAATGATGTACTTTGCCGCATCTTTCTACCGCGATTCCACGTTATGATAATCAAGAAGCGAATTAAAATTGCTCTCTACGCTTGCTAACAAACGGATCGTTGCCAATACACGTGAGTAAAGATGCGAATTATATATTTTGCTCTGTGAATGGCATTTCACCATTTGTGATGTTATCGGACTGAAGCATAAACATTGAAAACCCGCCGATTTAAGTAATGTTTTAAAATTATTAAACTTAACAAATTATTTAAAAAATGGTCAGGTCCTAGATTTTTTAAGCACGCTCTTTCAGAAAAAAATATATATTTTTAAAATTTTGGAAACGATCTTATTCTTTGCCATTTGAAATATTTCGCTAAATAAACAAAAAATACAATAAATTACATTAAGAGTAGCATTAAAATGCAAACAAATAACCCGCAACTCTATTGTTTATGGCCAAAGTCGCTAAGCCACCGCATAACTGTAATCCAGTCGATCAATAAGCGGAGCGAACTCCGACCGATTAACTGTCCGATTTTTTGAACGAAAATTTTTCAATCCTGCTCTCTCGCTGAGCATTTGTCTCACTTACTATCTTTCCTTGCGTACTTGAATGGCCTTCTTTTATTGCTTAATTTGATCTTTCCGCAAGGATAAAAATCTTCCACTGCACTGATCTTTTGTTGTATTTTATCTGGATTAAAATAAAATTTGTTTCGTCTTTAAATTCCACCGTATTTTCCTTTAATAATGTACTGATTCGTTTGGTAATCCTTGCCATTTGTGCCAAAACTCATATGGATTTGAGCCGAGAAACAATTGTTGCTAGGTAGGATACTTCTGTTCTGATCATTTAGTTAGAAAAAGAAACTCGATTTCTTCCAGTAGTTAACTTTAAAATAGTATATCGCGGGACCTAAAATCGTTGCTTTCAAGAAATGACTCTCTACGCTTTGTCTATTCTCAATTGAAATCTCACAGTAAGAAATTTCATTACAAAAAGCAAAGCTGGCTTTCTTATTGTCCTTTGGCAACGGGTTAAATATTTATTTCAGTTCTTACTCAACAATAGGTTAAAATAAATACTAAACTGTCATATCTGGCAACATTGAATAGCACTCAACAGATAAAATGAAGAAGTGAACTGAATGAATCGGCCATGTTGAATCTCACTTGTGTACTTGTTGCGTGTCTTGTTCCAGGTTCTTGTTCTTGTTAATGTTTTTATTTTAACTACCTTTGAGAATAAATGTAATGTATAACCAAGTGTCACCTCTCTCCATACATACTACAACATTGGCGACGAGAAAATTGGAAAATATTACAATAAGATGCCGAACACTGGTATTGCTCATTTGCAAAGTTTCGTCGAAGGGGACAACTTTGTGGAATACCTCATGAGAGCGGATTTTTTCTTCGAGGCCAACAAAATCACTTCCAACGATGAAAAGCGTGCCCTTTTGTTGACTGCAATTGGAAAGAAGACCTTCTCATTGCTTCGCAACTTACTTCAGCCGAAAGAAATAAAAGATGTAAAATATGCCGACATTGTGAAAGTTTTAACGGATTACTATTCCCCGGCTTCTTCGACCATTATGGAAAGGTTTCGCTTCTACAATCTCAAACAAGGTAATGAAGATATTTCAACATTCATTGTAAAAATAAAGGAACTCGCCAGCAAGTGCAACTTCGGTGCATTTCTAAACGACGCACTTCGAGATAAATTGGTTTGTGGATTACAGTCCGAACAAATTCAAAACAAATTACTCAGTGAAAAAGACGTTGATTTTGCTAAAGCTTCTGAACTGGCTCTTGCTATGGAAACAGCATCTAGAGAGACCAAGTCACTAAAAGAAGAAAATCAAAGCGTCCTCAAAATTCATGAGTATAAGAAAGTAAAACCAAAAGATTCGACACGGAAGAATTTTGGAAAGCCAACATATCCTCATCAAATTACAAAAGTAATAAAATCGTGCAAGCACTGTGCTAAATTTCACAGAGGAGAATGTAAATTCAAGAATGCTACGTGTTATCAATGTGGTGTAAAGGGTCACATTAAGCCTGCATGTAAAGCTTTAAATACGAATTTTCTTGAAGGTGCTGCAAATGTAAGTGATAAACCAGAACCTTATTTGAATAACATTTTTTCTAAAAATTCGGGTAACGTAAGTGTGAGTGAACAATCAGAATATTTGAATAACATTGTTATGTCTAAGAATTTGGGTAGCGTTAACCCATACACTACTAATGTTCATATCAATGGGGTGAAAGTGAATATGCAAATTGACACTGGCAGTGAATATTCAATTATTTCGTTAAATAAATTTAAAAAATTGAAATTAAATTGCATAGAGTCAAAACCAGCCCCAATATTGAAATCTTACACTAACAATGATTTAAAAATTGTAGGAAATTATGATGTACCCGTAATTTATTTGAATAAGTGTTACAGTTTACCATTAATTGTGGTTGATTGTGATAATGATAATAAGCCTATTTTGTTAGGTAGAAAATGGATCAAAATATTGAAAATTAAGATTGATGATTGTATAAATATGGTATTTGATAAAAATGTAAATATTGATAATGTTTCTTCTACTGTTGAGTATTTTAAGCATAAATATCCAAATTGTTTTAATTTAAATGATACAACTGGTATTTTGGGTGTACCTATTAATATAGCAATGAAATCGGAAACTATTCCCATTTTTTGCAAAAGTAGACCAGTCCCTTATGCTTTAAGAAATCTTGTTGATAAGGAGTTGGATACTCTTATTAACAATGGTGTTTTGTACCCTGTTGGTCATTCCAAATGGGCAACACCAATAGTTGCTGTTCCCAAACTTGATAGAAATGGTAGGGAAGCTGTTAGAATTTGCGGGGATTTTTCACTTACTGTCAACAAGTTTTGTGAAACTCAATTTTATCCTCTACCATCTCAGGAAGAAATTATAACTAGTATGGGAAGTGGGAAATATTTTTCTAAAATAGACTTATCAAAAGCTTTCCATCAGATTCAAATTAGCCCTGAATCACAGGAATTGTTAACATTAAATACCCACAGAGGTTTACTCAGGTATTCTAAACTTCCTTTTGGGATCAAATCAGCTTCTTTTCTTTTCGAACAAAAGATGGATGAAATATTGAAAGATTTTTCGTATACAAATTGTTACATAGATGATTTATTTATAAGGGCAAATACAAAAGAAGAATGTATAAAAAGAACTGAAATTGTTTTGGATAGGCTAAATTCTTACAATGTTAAGATAAATATTTCTAAATGTGAATTCTTTAAAGACAGTATTCAAGTTCTAGGGCATAAGAAAGATTTCACTGGTGTCCATCCTTTAGATGAAAAGTGCAATGATATATATCAAGCTTCGGTGCCTACAAATTGTACTGAACTGAAAAGTTATCTTGGATTATTAGGGTATTATTCTCATTTTATTCCAAATTTATCTAATACTCTTCGTCCACTTTATAAATTACTTGAAAAAGATGTTAAGTGGAAATTTGATAAAAATTGTGTAAAAGTTTTTGAACATAGCAAAACTTTGTTAAAAAGCATAATATCTTGGTTCATTTTGATATGGCAAAACCAATAGTTTTGCAATGTGATGCATCAGACTATGGCGTGGGGGCTGTCTTGTGTCATGAATTTCCTGGCAGTGAGCTTCGACCAATTTTTTTCGCTTCCAAAACTTTGAGTAAAGCTGAAAGAAATTATGCTCAAGTGCATAAAGAGGCTTTGGCCATAATTTTTGGTATAAAAAAGTTTAATAAATTTTTACAAGGTCAAAAAATTCACCATCGAGACAGACTCTAGGCCATTGTTAACATTATTTGGTCATAATAAACCTGTACCAACTATGGTTAACGCGAGAATACAAAGATGGGCCATTATCCTTTCAAATTATGATTATGTAATAAGGCATAAAAAGGGTACAGAGTTGTTGCTCGCTGATGCACTATCTCGATTACCATGTAAAGATGATGAACCAATTGATGAGTTCACACATTTCATATGTTTCTTTTCTGATTTTGAAAATTTAAAGATTGATGATATTCAGAGAGCAACGTCTCTTGATCCTTGTTTATCACAAGTGTTGAATTACACTAAGTTTGGTTGGCCTACTGATGTTGAAGAAAATCTTAATGAATCCAAAAAGGTAAAGAATGAATTAAGTGTTGAAGGAAATTGTTTACTTCGAGCAAATAGGTTAGTGGTTCCTGAAATATGGCATAAAAAAGTACTGGAGCTTCTTCACAATGAACATCCAGGTATTTTTAGAATGAAACAGTTGGCTAGAGCTTATTTTTGGTTCCCAAAAATTGATCAGTTTATTGAAAATTTTGTAAATAAATGTATACCTTGCCAACTCACAAGACCTTCAGCTCCAAAAGTAAAATCAAATTTTTGGCCTTTAACTGGCAAGCCTTTTGAAAGAATACACATAGACTTTGCGGAATTTGAGGGTAAAAATCTTTTAATTGTTAAAGATTCCTATTCGAAATGGATCGACGTATCTGTAGTAAATAGCATTGATTCAAAGTCGACAATAACTCAATTACGAAAATTATTTGCTTGTTTTGGCTTACCAAGTGATGTAGTATCTGATAATGCTCAGCAATTTAAATCTGACTTAATTTTAAAGTTTTTTAAATCTAACGGGATTAATCCAGTAAATTCTCCGCCATATCATCCAAATTCTAATGGTGCAGCGGAAAATTCAGTATCTATTGTTAAAAACATGTTGAAAAGACAAACATTTTCTGATCGTAAATATGATAATTTTCAACATAGATTAGATTCGGCACTTTTTGCTTATAGGAATACTCCTTCATCAGTAACGTTAAAAACTCCTGCAGAGTTAATTTTTGGCTATTTGCCACAAACTGCTATTACGAAGGTTAGAAGTAATCATTTGTTAAAAGAAAAAAAGTATCAGGATTATCAAAAATCTTATTTCAATCGCAACGCTACTAAAAGAAATTTTGAAATAAATGAGAGGGTGTGGGTTAAATCAACTAGAGGTGATGTAATTAAATGGTTCCCTATTAAAATTACTAAAATTATAAGCCAGAATACATTTTTAGTTAAAGTTAATAACAAAACACGATATGTTCATTCTGATCATCTTAGAAAGTCTGTAATAGACGAAGAAGAATTTAGTTTTTCAAATTTAACTAATATGAACCGTGATGTTAATGTACCATCCATTAGGAATGCTATTTTACCTGCATTAGATATTGCTAGCAAACCTAACGAAGAAAATGCTAAAAATAATTGTACAAATGAAACATTACCTAATGCAGAACCGTCAATAGTTAAGCCCGAAAATCCTCCGAATGCTGAATCGCAAAAATCACCGATACGTTCTACCAGACCAAAGCGAAACGTAAAACCCATTCAAAGATATGGCATTGATTCATGAATGTATATATTACTTTGTAATAATTTATTTTGTACATCATGTGTATTTTTATTTGTTTACTAACTGACAAATAAGGAGGAGAGTGTCATATCTGGCAACATTGAATAGCACTCAACAGATAAAATGAAGAAGTGAACTGAATGAATCGGCCATGTTGAATCTCACTTATGTACTTGTTGCGTGTCTTGTTCCAGGTTTCTTGTTCTTGTTAATGTTTTTATTTTAACTACCTTTGAGAATAAATGTAATGTTATAACCAAGTGTCACCTCTCTCCATACATACTACAACAGATGATACATACTACAACAGAACATACTACAACCTTTAATAATGTACTGATTCGTTTGGTAATCCTTGCCATTTGTGCCAAAACTCATATGGATTTGAGCCGAGAAACAATTGTTGCTAGGTAGGATACTTTCTGTTCTGATCATTTAGTTAGAAAAATAAACTCGATTTCTTCCAGTAGTTAACTTTAAAATAGTATATCACGGGACCTAAAATCGTTGCTTTCAAGAAATGACTCTCTACGCTTTGTCTATTCTCAATTGAAATCTCACAGTAAGAAATTTCATAACAAAAAGCGAAGCTGGCTTTCTTATTGTCCTTTGGCAACGGGTTAAATATTTATTTCAGTTCTTACTCAACAATAGGTTAAAATAAATACTAAACATTTGGGAAATATAACCCTCCAATGTTTTAATTAATTAATTAATTAACAAAAACGTTTCCGATTCGATCCATCGCGCTTCTAAACCATATTCGCCACAACTTAATTACACACATAAAATTTGATCAAAATCGGTCCAGCCGTTAAAAAGCCTTATGGAGACAAACGTCCGCACAGATTTTTATATATCTTCTTTATCTTTAATAAAGCTGAAAGTCTCTCTGTCCGGAGGATGTCTGTAGGATGTCTGTGACGCGCATAGCGCGTATACCGTTCGGCCGATTTTCAGGAAATTTGGCACAAAGTTAGTTTGTAGCATGGGGGTGTGCACCTCGAACCGATTTTTTGAAAATTCGATGTGGTTCTTTTTTTACTTCAATTTTAAGAAAAAAAACTATCATAAATTACGAAATTATCATAACGTGGAACCGTAACATGGGCACAAGCCAATTGGCGAGATACGAAATTATCATAACGTGGAACTGTAACGTCGGTACAAGCCAATTGGCGAGAAAATTCACCATACATTATTTGTAAATATACAGGCAAACCGAAAGACCTTTAATTTTTCTATTACGGGCGAAGCCGTGCGGGTGCCCCTAGTATTATATAAAAGTCGGGGACTTTCTCCTTGCCCCCTTCTTTGCTACGCCATCTTTTATTTATTTTCAAGACAAATACTGTGGAGAAATCTGCCTCACTATCAGGCCCGGATCTGCGTACCCGCAGGCCTCGTAGTGCGGTGGGGGCCAACGTCCTTAAGGCGCCCAACGGCCCAAGAAATTGAAAAAAAAAAAAAAAAAAAACTGAAAAACCTAGCACAAAGACATAAAACATTGCAAATATACAGTGCTGGCCTCTGTGAAGGGGCCCTACAGATTTTGTTGCAAGGTGGCCCAAAATGTATAGATATGGGTCTGCCCACTATTTGTTTCAGATATATTTAACTTTTTAAGTTTTCCAAAAGAAATTTCGCCCGTAATAGAAAAATTAAAAGGTCTTTTGGTTCGCCTGTATTTACAAATAATGTATTGTGAATTTTCTCGTCAGTTGGCTTGTACTCATGTTACGGTTCCACGTTATGATAATTTCGTATCTCGCCAATTGGCTTGTGCCCATGTTACGGTTACACGTTATGATAGTTTCGTAATTTATGATAGCTTTTTTTCTTAAAATTGGAATAAAAAAAGAACCACATCGAATTTCGAAAAATCGCTTCGAGGTGCACACTTCCATGCTACATACTAACTTCGTGCCAAATTTCATGAAAATCGGCCGAACGGTTTAGGCGCTATGCGCGTCACAGACATCCTACAGACATTCTACAGATATCCTACAGACATCCAGACATCCAGACATCCTCCGGACAGAGAGACATTCAGCTTTATTATTAGTAAAGAAGATACGAACATTTGCACCTTCAGTTGACTTTTCTTAACATTATAGACTAAGATGGCATTTTATAGGAACATTTTCCCTATTTCATTTAATTTTAAATACCCTGACTCCTGAATCTCTTGATACATTTTTGTTTGAATTTTGTTTTTTACCTTCAGACATTTAGAACTACTGGTGCGACTTTTCATTACAATATTTTAAATCTATTTCTCTTTTTTAAACATGTATGCAGTCTGAAACATCTTTCGTCGACCCCGGTATTTTTTCAAAATTTTGCTTTGATTTTTGCTACGATATTTTAATTTAAAAAAAAAAATCCAGATATAAGCAAAAAACAACGAAGCTATGGGTAAGGCCCCTGAATTTAGTAGAGCCCCGTACTTGATCAAAACCTGAATGAATGAAAGTTTGGCTGCTAATCATGAAGCAATTTTTGTCATTAAATTTAATACGTAGCATTTTTTTTTTTAACTTGGCATTTATCAAATTTATAGCAGCAGCTATTGATGAAATGCAGTTTGACTGTTACTGGCACGCGCGAAAGTAAACTCGTTTAGCATTTGATAAAGGAACAGTACCAGGTATAATCGCTTTATTCAAAATAATCATCTCTTTCAGAACAAAAGGACCTATCTGACGAAATTATTTGTAAGCTTTTTTTTATTTTTTATTTTATTTTTATCGTCTCTATAATTGCTCAAGTCGTAGATTGACATAAGCAACACAAAGCCGCATTTTAGTTGCAAGTGCGTATCCTCAAGAGGTCAAATATTAATATGCAAAATTGTTAAGTAAATATAAAAAGGAAAGGATTGGAAGAAGGTAAAGTGGTTCTAGTCGAAACCTACTTAACAAAACTTCATTCCAAAGGTAGTTCAAGGTTTTTTTTTTTTTGTGTCTCCTGTGCCTTAGAAGAGTAAAAAGGCCTACGTGTGGAGTTAGTTTAGGCAGTGACTGTTCTCAACCGTTATTAGTTTGCAGGCTCTTACCGTCTCCAAAATACTCAAGAAAATCCCCTCCCCCCCCACAGCACCAGTGATAAAGGCCAGGATGCTATTATCCCGTACACGTTACGGGTCTGCACATAAATGAAAAAAAAAAAAAAGAGATTCGTAATTCATTTGAACATTTTTTTTCTGAGAAAAGCTAGATCAAAATAAAAAAAGGGAGAGTTTAAACAGGCAAAGTGTGGGAAAGTAGTTTAATTTTTTTTTCTCATGGCGCGGGTCACCCAGAAGCGCGGGGCCCGTAGCATTTGTTACTTCTGCTCTATGGCTAATCCGGCCCTGGTCAGTATTGTCCTTTGTACCAGCCGTTGGAAATTAAAATTAAAACTATGTAATCATTTTTCGGGGGAATTAAATGAAATTTACTGTTTTTCACCCTCATCAAAATAATAATTTACTTCAGAATTATTTTTTAGCGTTAAATTGTACCTTGAGAAACCCATTAAGCGCCAAGTCTCCCATTTTGGGAACCTTCAATCAAGATTTTTTTCTTCATCAAGTAATTAAGATATCATTTTGAATTTTTTTAAAATGAATGATAAAAAACCAAACTTTACTGGTAATTTTTTCAAAAAGGTTTGGAATGTAAATTATTTTTTGAAAAATTTTTAAATTTTGCAAAAATTTCTTGTTTTTGCATTACACGGGGAAAAAATTCCCTAAAAATAATAAATGCAAATGCAGGAAATTAGGAACATGGAATAAGAAGCTCAACAGACCTTTTTTCAAATCACAACAAACAGGGGCCAAGAAAAATAATTTAAAGTAGTTTTAGAGGACTTTATTTACTGAAGTCCCAAAATGAGAGACTTGGCGTGTTCTGATTAGCAGAGCAAGTCATGCCCAGTAGAAATCGTCTTCACCCATTTTGCATGAATGAACTCTCCCCTTTTTTCCTGTTGAAGCCACAGCCCCCTTTGTAGTTTCTCATTATAAACACTCTTTTGTTGTTCAAGGTCAAGAGCAGGTGCTTTTATCAAAACAAGTAACATTCCATTCGTTTAGAAGAAAGTTCTGAAAAAACAGGGGTACCAATCCGCCCTAAGGAGGATGACGCATCTCTCTGAATTTCTACAGATCACGAAAAAGATTTCCGTAAAAGGACTTCAAATTCCCTTTAAAACTATTCCTCCCCCCTCCATAAAAATATTTTGTAGCTCAATCAGCTCCATGCTCCCCTCCCCCTTGAGGGCGCTCCCCCGTCAATTAGGGAGGTTGAATTTCAATAGAGAAATTTATTCACCTTTTTTTTTTTTTGAAATCAAAAATGTAGTAAGAATTCTGGACTTTGCTACGAGCTTCAAACACTATTAAAATAATATATTTTAGCTTAAAACAAGAAGATGAGTGCAGTATCACTTGTTTGTGAATCGCGAAATTCTTTTCAGCTAGTTGAGAAAAAAAAAAAACTTTAATCGAAATCGTTTTGATCACAGATAATGCGATAACTGTCTCACTTTATATTTTTACCATTTATCCTAATTTGTTGGATGAAATCGGAGAAACTATGACCGTTGATAATTCCTCAATGCGAAGCATGCTTGACATTTATCACTAAAAACATTATGATGATGAATAAATCATGTTATCAAACATGTTGTGAAGCAACCGAAATGTTGACTGCAAAAAAACCCTTGCCTATAATAACACAATTGCACCATCAGGGAGTCCAAAAATATCTTAGTTCCATTTTATAAGATACATTTTATCTAGTGCTTCATGTCATTGTCATTTACCATTGCTCGATCCCCCTACATGGTTAATAGAAAAAAGCTACCTCTTCTCTTATTGTGTATGAAAATCCTAAGGCTTTTTGCTAAAAGGTAGTAAAATGTGTGGGAAAAGTTCCGTTTTGTACAAAAATGTATAAGAAGAAGGAATGCAACAAGAATGAAAACCAGACACGGAGTGATGTACGGGCAGAGGGAGGGGGGGGGGGAGAGACGTTCTTAAGGGCTCCAACGGCTCAAGAAATTGAAAATAACTTGCATACTAATACTTATTAATGTTGCAAATATACACAGCAAGCCTCTGGGGCTGGCCTCCACAGCTTTTGTTGCAAGGGGGCCCAAAAGGCTTTGGGTGTCATGAAAACTTAAAAATTCTACATTTTGAAGCTTGAATATGTTAAATATGTACATAAAGTACCAATACCTAGCCATATTAATTACATAAAAACGATTTTAGGGCTTTCTAATTGGATTTAGCCAGAAATTATTCAAGTATCAACATAGTGGCAGGGATATGTATGTTCTCCCCATTAAACGCCAAGTCTCCCATTTTGGGACCATACCATATCTCCTAACCTAATAAATATTTTTGCGAAATTTCAGCTACATATGATTAGAGATGTGTATTGAACATCAAAACACATGAAAACTTAAGGATTTTCAATGTGGTTCATATAGCGGCGCTTAATGGGTAAACAAATCTTTTAGTGAAATCCCGAAGTCTCTAAGTGGGGTAGTTGCTGAGATATAAACGATATCAGGCCTCTGAATTTCGATGACAAGCATGCTCAGTGTATGAAGGGTAGATATACACTGAGTATGATCCTTCATATACCATCATATGCCACTCAGTATATGAAGGGTGCTTAAAAAGGAGCTTCCAGTTGTGTATATGCAACCTCTCTTTTTAGCCTCAGGTTATCGGCTAAAAAAACAGGCAGTTTTGAAGTAGATGATTTTAGAGTGCCGAATGATCGAACCGAGCTTCTTATTCTTATAACAAAGTAAATATTCCAAAAACTGGCAGTTGTCACGAGAATAGCTCCCGCTGTGGAGTTTGAGCCCGTCTGCTGCCACAGAAACGAACTTCGTTGATGTTCTGCGAGGGTTAGCAGGAAAGGTTTTTCGGCGCAATATCGCCACTCGTCTTTTCGCCTTTGTGCAGTCAACATTAAGCTTCCCTTGGGTAAATGAAACACGCCTTGTTACTATAGCAACAGACAGGCCAAGACATTTCGGCGAGGGCTTTTCTCGTGACAGTCGGACAGTATTTCAAGGAATTCCAAGAAACAAAGAGTCGTGTATCGCGTGAGATGAACGTGTCCGTCATTGCCTTGCATTCTTTTACTTTAGAAATAGGGATAATTTCCAAATGTTTGTGTTTTAATGCGATGTTTTTTAGCATTGTATTACGGTGATTAGAGAATTACGAACTAGATTTTTCGAAGTTAACTAATAAGTTTTACAGACAGAGCAGCCTCCCAAAATAAATTGCGACAGGCTCCCCAAATTTGTAGATCCGCCACTTTTCAAGATTACGTACTAAAACAAACGTGACAAATAGTATGGATTAGGAAGGTCTCAACCCTGATTATAAAAAGATCTATAACCCTAATATCTTTTGAACCCTAAAAAGAATTTACGCCGCCCTTCCTCCCGTATGCATATAGCTATCTTCCCAAATAATACAATCGTAATTAGAGGCTAGAGCTAAAGCTAGATATTAAATATAGAATAAAAAGATAATTCGAATTGAAGAATAAAAATGTAACTTACTACGCATAATTTCAACGACCATTCCACGAAAAAGACAACCCTTTCTCCCGCACGTGACGGTTGATATATTTCATTTTAGGGTTGCCAGACGTCCCGGTTTCTCCGGGGCAGTTTTGGTTTTCAGACGAAATCCCGGTGTCATGGCCGGTTTACTTAACGTCCTGGAAAACCATAAATTAGATTACAAATGAGCAAAAAATGTCTAAAAAAAATTAACCGTGAAGGATTATTTAGCATAATTAGATAAAGACCAAAAAAAAAAAAAAAATCTGTCTAAAAAAGTTCTATAAAATCTAAATAGTGTTCGTTTTTTCATTCCTCATTCGAAGAGTTTTTCTTACCAAAATAAATTGTAAATGTTTTCAGTTAAGAAGTGATATGTTCATATCTACTTCATTTTTTATTACCCCTGTTTAGGTTCATAATTAGTAACCATTTATTTATAGCATTAAGAGTACACAGCCATATAAAGCACTCAAAAATCGGACACAAGTGTGCCTTTTTGAATATTAGAGAAATGATAATAGCCGGGGGGAGGGGGGCTTTCGGTGTCCCGGTTGTTTGTGTATGTTCCCTATACAAATGCACAATTTACGTCAAATCTCGACCCAATTTGGCAGGGGGTTACTTGGGCACAAGGAAAAGGAACGTAGGGTTTTCGAACGCCAAAAAAAGTACCGAACCGTTCGAGTTTCAATTTGGGGCCCGAAAATGGCATTAACTGACTCTTTGTACCTGGAATAATAATCCGACCAGTTCGATTTTAGCGCCATTTGAAAGTCCGCGAAAAATACCCCTGGAGTTCATTTTCTCCAATCAAATTTTTAAAGAAAACCAAGGCTGCAAAATCATCAGAAGAAAAGTTTTAAGCATTTTTAAGCCTAATGGAACAGAAATTTTGTATTGGAAGTTTATCGTTTGCGCGATCTCATTTTAAATTAGCATGAATAAAAAATATTCTGAAGGTTGCGACTTGGTTTTCTCGATTGCAACTAAATAAAATTTTGTTTTTGTTTTGAGGTAAAAATTTTCAGATTTTGATTATTGTTCGGCGATTTATCTTCTTTCTTTTTTCTTCAGATCTTAGGTGTATTATAGAGGATTGCGTTTAATTTATTCGTGAATTTTTGATTTGCCGTTTTCTTTCTTTTAGAACGATTATTATGACGGGAAATTTTACTTTTTTTTTTTTTGTGCTTTAGTTGAAGCCTGATTGTTGAATATGCGTCACTTGACATAACTTTTATTATCGAAGCATACCGTGCAAGGCCGGGCAACGCAGTTACTAAATAAATAAAGCTCACTCAATAATACGCGGAAACTCTATCAGCACAAATTTTCGCACACCCACCAATGGCAAATGTATTCACCACGACTTTTAAAAACCAGCCCGCTGCCTCTGAGAAAGGTGTTTGTTTACCATATTTTCGGGGTTTTCGGGTCATAAGGAATCACTGTTCACCAGCTCCTAAAGCTGGGTTGCAAAACGACTCTCATCACTAACAACGCACGTGGAGTTCCTTCGAGGAAAATCTGCCCTTCGACACAATGGTCTTTGGAGCAATTATTTATAGATACGACTACATGCATTAGCTGAGGGTTTTCTTTTGTCTACAAAACTTTACGTTATTTTTTAAACTGGTAGTCAGAACAAACACGTTATAACTTTTTTTATAAAGTACTGATATACTTGCTTTAGAAAAAAAGGAAAGTGGGAGTATTGCGAAATTAAGGGCAAATTTATCGTTTTCAAAAATTTCACCAAGCCATGCACTATTTATTTTCTCTCTTTCTTTTGTAATATCATTGGAAATGAAGCCAAAACTAGAATTTCTTAAATTTTGCGTTCTTCAGGTGAGAGAGCTGTTTCGTGCTACACTATGTCCCTGTCTTTCGATCGTCTAATCTTCCCTGGATATATTTCATACCATTGAGGAAACGCCACACTTTCTTTACTCTAGAATTAAAAAAAAAAAAAAAAGAAAGAAAACCTCTTATTGGAAAATAAATTGTTTCGCAAGGCTCGACTAACTAAAAGTGAGGCCCAAGACCCACATTGCATTTGAGCACCCCCCCCCTCCCCCCTCTGTTCTGTTACTTTATGTCAAAGCAAAATAATGTTAAAAAATATTTAACATTTCTTGAAAGAGGAATTTGTATTTTCTCACAAAACTACATGCGTTTTTAACGTTATGCATAAGTTTTTTATAAATCCGAAGCCCCTTAGGAGGATAGGGCCCCAGGTACAGGTCTAGTTGGCCTGTTCGGTAATCAGGCAATGTTGGATAGAGAACGTTTTGTGGTGACGAAAGTTTTCTGTACGAAGAAGGGGTGTTTTTTTTAAATATTTTTAAGTGAATGAAGATCATCATAATTTATTTTAGGCAAAACTATCTTGGCGGCACTGTGTCGACGACACTGATCCTAATCACTGTTACGACGCTGGGAGGAAGGACTATTCCACCTTTAGACAGGTTATTTTCTAACAGGGGCAAGACCAAGCTTTGGTGCCCCCCCCCCCCCTCCCTCCTTCAACTGAGATCGTAAATGTTTCGGTATAAAAATATACAGTGAAACCTGTGTAAGTTGACCACTTGCGGTGCAGTACTTTGGTGGTCAACTTAGACAGGTGGTCAACTTATAGAGGGTAGTAACAAAAACTGTTTTTTTTTTTTTTGTCATTTCTTCCCCCATGCATTCATTTTTTAACTAATTGGAATACTTTAAACTCCATTTCATTGTTTAACATTACTTTAAGACAATAATTAAAATGGTTTAAAATATTTTTCGAGATTATTTACCAGAATGACGCGTAAATTATCATACAAATTCAAAATGTCTGTAAATCGATCGAAGAAAAAAAAATGTCTCATTGCTTATGAAAAACTACTTACTTGACATGAACAATTCCTAAAAATTCATAATAAGTCAAAAGTGACTTAAATTCTTTGATTTTTTTCTTGTACATTTGTAACAATAGTAATCTACTTTTCAACAAAATAACTTCTTAATGAAGTTTGGCGCATTTTCTGTGACTTAACATAAACCCAATGTTTTTAGATAGAAACATAAATATTCATTGGTGTTTTTAAAAATGTTTGGTTGCTTATTTGATGCATAACTGATTACACTTTTAGTACAATCTAATGCTTTTGCCATCAAGTGGTCAACTTACAAAGGGTTTTTTACAATACTCCAAACCAAAGCTGGTGTATATTAGTGGTCAAGATAGACAGGTGGTCAAGATAGAGAGGTGGTCAAGTTACAGAGGTTTTCCTTCATTATATAAGATAGGACTAATTCCGTTCCTGACAAAAGCGGCCAATTTAGACAGGTGGTCAACTTACAAAGGTGGTCAACTTTACAGGTTTTACTGTATTACTTAATTTTTGACACTAAATTGCGTCATATGTTCTCAAAATACAGTTACTAATACTAAAATAACCTACAATTTCATTTTAGTTTTATCTTTGCGAGGAAAAAAGTCTTTGACCATTTCACTGTGAAACAGATTGCAGTCAGAACTTCATAATCACAGCTATTAAAATATAACTAGCTGCATCACCCGGCTTTGCACGGTCTACCTCGAAAATAAAAGTTATGTCACGTGACGCGTGTTCAACAATCAGGCTCTAACAAAATAAATAAATAAATTAATAAATAAATAAAATAAAATTTTGTGGTAGATTGCGAAAAAATAACCAAAAAGGAAACATTTTACATTCCTTGTTTACAGGAAAAGTCTCAAAATAAAGTCAGAATATTATTTGTTCCTATTCGAGAGAAAAAAAAATTGCAACAGATCTTTTTTCTCAATTATTTTCTTCACGGTACAAATTTGAATAACTTCACCTAAAACCGTTAGAACCTGCACATTTTCTATGGCACTTACAGCAAACGTACCTAAAACAGAGCAAGGAGCTCTTTCTTCTTATTTGAATTTCTTTAAAAACTCTGCCAGTTTTTTGGTGAAGTACCGTGTGAAAGCACTTGTCTTCTTATTCCTGCTCCACTATTTTCTCTAGTGTGACCTTTAATGGTTGGTGTAACATATCTTTCCCAAATAAAATCAATTCTCTGGCATTGGAAAGTTTCAATATCTTTACAAACGTAAGGTTTAGATATGTCTTCATAGTAATCAACAAATGTTTTACCGGTTTGTGGCTTTAAAATATGAGTAAGAACTGCACCATCGTAAATTACAGCCGGATAAGTGCCTGTGAAGGCATGGTCATTTGTCTTGATAGTCTTTTACTAATAATAAAGCTGAAAGTCCCTCTGTCCGGAGGATGTCTGGATGTCTGGATCACTGTGACGCGCATAGCGCCTAGATCGTTCGACCGATTTTCATGAAATTTTCACAAAGTTAGTTTGTAGCATGGGGGTGTGCACCTCGAAGCGATTTTTTGAAAATTCGATGTGGTTCTTTTTCTATTCCAATTTTAAGAACAAAAATATCACAAGATGGACGAGTAAATTACGAAATTATCATAACTTGGAACCATAACATGGGCGCAAGCCAATTGGCGAGATACGAAATTATCATAACGTGGTACCGTAACATGGGTACAAGGCAATTGGCGAGAAAATTCACCATACATTATTTGTAAATATACAGGCGAACCAAAAGACCTTTTAATTTTTCTATTACGGGCAAAGCCGTGTGGGTACCACTAGTATCTTCCAAAATGGGTGCCAGGTCATCTTTGTTACTTGATATAAATTTACCATTATTGTAAAATGCAGGTAGAAATGGTTGAATTTCTTTTTTTTTTTTAATTTGAAAAATCCAACTAACGATTTCGTGAAAAAATAAAGAGCCTGGAAAACAGGTGGACGTCTGCTTTTAAAATTTTTAGTTCATTATTTGTCTTATTCAATTTTTTTCTCAGGACTACTGAACAAAGGAACGTTGTTCTTTTTCAAAGGTTGAAATATTGTAACCGATTTTTCAAAAGTCTTTCTTCGATAAAATTATGGAATAGTTGAATGCCAGTGGAAGCGGCTGAATAAATTGTGGCAATGTGACATCACTGCGCACAATAATACAGTTATTACTTACAATAAGGTCAAGGTAGTTTTCCAAAAATGACATTTCCAAGCTCTTTCAAAGTGCTGTAAAGAGCTCTAACCTTAGTAATAGATTTAACTTGAAATGAGTGAGTGGTACTGTTTAAGATGAAGCCGACTATTTTTTGCATGTTTTAGCTTTATACCACACTCAAACTTTTCTATTAATTGGCTTTTTTCGGGTCCAGAAACCATCCAACGCCTTTGTGCCGATGGATCCCCTGTGTGAATCCTATTGCAACGCCATCTTCCTCTTTAACTATTGAGTTGTTTTATTCATGTGCTTGGTTTTAACTGATTGCTGAGAATAATCTATTAGATTTCCCTATCACAAATCGTCTAGAAATAAATGATCGATGTTGCTCTGATAGTTCAATCTCTGCATCATAAAGGTCTTTTAGAAGGATTGACAACCAACGTGCCTAATGATGATGATCAAGCAAAAAAAAAAAAAAGAAAAGAAAAGAAAAGAAAAATTAATTTGAATTTTGACATCTTGAATTTAAATTATGTTTTTTGCAATCACGAGTGTGTGTATTTTTGTGTGGGAGGGTATGTGTGTTTGTGTGTAGGGTATGTGTGTGTAGGCATGTGTGTTTGTGTCTGTGTGCAGGCATAAGTGCGTGGGTAGTTGTGTGTATGAATGTGTGTGGGGGGAGGGGGTATGTGTGTGTAGGCATATGTGTTTGTGTCTGTGTACAGGCATGAATGTGTGGGTAGTTGTGTGCATACAAATACAAATACAAAAGTGACGACCAGCAACAGGCTGTGTGTGTAGGTGTATGTGTGTGAGTGTGTAGTTGTATATGTATGCGCGTGTGTAGGATATGGATGCAACCTGGAGACGGCTTTCGCTATAGGAGCAGCATCGCGAGGAGCCGGTCGACGGTGATGCTGCAGAGGATGATGGTGGGAAAATAAAATCATAGGACATCAAAACAGTCAAATGAAAGCAATAAGCAATCTGATTGCTCAAAAAAAAAAAAAAAACAGTTAATTTTATTCCCAGATGTTCAAAAGCTGTGGTGGAGGTTGAATAAAATCCTACTAAATATTAACTTAATGAAAAATTAAGATTGAAAAAAAAAAAAAGGAATAATTTCTTTCAAGCACTGACGCACTGACGGAACAAAATGCAGTTTCCATCTCCGATTGAGAGAAAAAACAGGAGAAACAGGAATTCCATATTAAGACAAGTTAGCCAGTATATAAACATTACACTCTCTTCAGTTCGTTCTTCACACCATGGCTGAAACTCAAGCTCGGGAGCTGCTTCTTCATAAACATCAAAAAGCAAGTGATACAGAGCAGCAGCAGTTACTTGACGAATTTCTCGAGCTTTCTGATCTTTCAAATAACTTTCCGCAACTATTGAAGTTGCAGTATCAGCAAGAGTAATTGCACCACACCATCCACTTTCTGACATCCATTGACGAAGCACCTTGAGAAAAGCTTGTTCAATATAAAATGCACCAAACAAGATTAATTTTTTTTCACCATATACTTTTGGGTTATTCCACTGAATTCATTTTGCTTGGGCAAACAATGGTTGATCCAATGCAATGACAGGAATTTGATTTCCAGTAAGAAATTGCGTAACTTGTTTAAGTATGTTCATCGCATGCTGAATAATAGTGTAACGGATTCGGTGCGACTTCCACTTTCTTGAAATGAAGACACAGTTCTTGATAAAAACACAGGAAATTTATTTACACTATGTACAGGAAAGATCTTCAACAACTGCTAAATTATTCATCAGCAATTAAGCAATTATCACACAACACCGTAAACTCAACGTTTACACACGTATTTACTTCCAAATACGAAAACAACACAGCGAAATGCCTCGCTATAAACAGAGCAAAAATCTTCTCAGTTCGAAATATCAATCGAAACTAACTGTTTATCCATCGCCAACGGCTTAAATACACCGAAAAGAAATTTCTCAAATATTCCACACGCTTCTGTAAAGTAGTAGACCGTTATCAAACTTTATCAATGAACAAAAAGGAAATAGGGGTCGTATACTTTAGCCATATGAAAAAGGGGATGTATATTCATTACGGGAAACTATTTACAGGTTACGTTCCTACAATAATTACTATTTACAGAATTTGTAACATTGCCCCCTTCCTAAGGACTGCACGTCCCGGGCAGTACAATCCCCAGAAAGGGTGCCAAACTTCTATCACAAGTTTACAAATATACACATTAATTAATAACTAACAGATACAGAAAACACAATAATAACAAGAAATATTACTAAACATTAAAAGCAAAAATTATCTACAACTTTTATGTTATCAACCATGGTTGTTTACGTAATACTCATGAACTATGGCCATAGTATGGGGCTAACCGATCATAATGTACAACCCTAGGTTTTGCATTAGGTGATTTTTGGATCCTCACTACGACGTCATTCAGTCGGTTAAGGACTTTGTAGGGTCCATCCCAATGCGACTGCAATTTGGGTGACAGACCTTTCCGTCGGATGGGATTCCATAACCAAACCGTGTCGCCTTCGTTGAATTCATGTCCAGTAGACCTTGTGTCGTATCGGGTCTTCATCTTCTCCGCCGCGATGTTGATTCGCTCTCGTGCGAAGTTATGAACGTCTTCCAACCGGGCCTGGAGATCCTGGATGTACTCCTCAGGCGATGAAGGCGCATCCGGAGGACGACCGAAGACGAGATCACATGGTAGTCGAAGCTCTCGTCCGAAGAGCATCTGAGATGGGGCAAATCCGGTAGTCTCGTGGACAGCACTGCGGTATGCCAGCAGGAACAAAGGTAGCTTCTTGTCCCAATCCTGTTGATTTCTGGATACCATAAGCGAGAGATTATTCAGGATTGTGCGGTTAAATCTCTCCACCATGCCGTCCGATTGTGGGTGTAGTGGTGTTGTCCTAGTTTTCTCAATTCCGAGAATTTGACATAGGCCCTTAAACACAGCAGAGATGAAATTCCTCCCTTGATCGGAATGAATCTGCAAAGGTGTTCCGTATCTCGAGATCCAATGTTGGACTAGAGTCTCTGCTACGGTGGTAGCCTCTTGATCCGGAATGGGATATGCTTCCGGCCATTTGGTGAAGTAGTCGATGGAAACAAGAATGTATTTGTTCCCATCAGCAGTTCTTGGTAGAGGACCCAGGATGTCGATCCCAATTCGTTCGAAAGGAGCTCCAACGTTGTACAGATGTAGCTTCCCTCTGCTTCTCTTCTTCGGTCCTTTACGAGCAGCACAGGCGTCACAAGAATGGCACCACTTCTCCACGTCATCCTTCGCCTTGCTCCAGAAGAAGCGCTCCCGAACTTTATTGAGGGTTTTCAAGACACCAAAATGTCCTCCAGTCGCACTACTATGTATTTCTTTCAAAACATCTGAAATCCTTGATCGGGGAAGTAGTAACTGCCACCTAGATGTTTTACCGTCGTCAGATTCCCATTTCCGGTGTAGCACGCCGTTCCGTAAATGGAGTGAGTTCCATAAAGCCCAGTATCTTTTTGTTGCAGGACTGAAGATGGAAACGTCCTGCCAGCTAGGGCGTCGACTGTCACTTTCCATGAACTCTAAAATTGGTTTTATGTCGGGGTCTTCAAGTTGATCTTTTCGAACTTGGTCATCACTCCATGGATCAGGTTCTGATGAAATTGGAGTCACTGTCACCTGATAGGCGGTAGGGCTAGTCGTTCCATACTGTTTCTCGATTCGGGAACAATAGTGGCAGTTCTCAGGACAGGGTCTCCTTGATAAAGCGTCAGCATTACCGTGAGATAACCCTTTTCGATGCTTGATCTCCATGTCATATTCCTGGAGCCGCTGTATCCATCTGGCTATCTGGCCTTCCGGATTTTTGAAGTTCAAAAGCCAAGTTAATGAGGCATGATCTGTCCGAAGCAGAAATTTTCGGCCGTAGAGGTAATGATGGAAGTGTTCTACAGCTTTCACTATGGCCAGTAACTCCTTTCTGGTGACGCAGTAATTTCGCTCCGACTTTGATAAGCATTTGCTCCAGTAAGCGATGACATGTTCATTTCCGTCAATTTCTTGGGATAAAACAGCTCCGATGCCCTCGTTGCTCGCATCAGTGTCTAGGATGAAGGATTTTTCAGGCTGAGGATAGGCATTGATGTTAAAGCCTCCTTCAGTCGTAGAAATGCATCTTCGCATTCTTTGGACCATTCAAACTTTTGCTTGCTCTCCGTCAGCTTATGCAAAGGTCGTGCAATGTTGGAAAAACCCTTTACAAACTTCCTGTAGTACGTGCAGAGCCCCAGGAAACTTCGCAGCTGATGGATGTTTTCGGGACGACTCCAACTCTTGACCGCAGATAACTTTTCTGGATCGGTTTGTACACCTTCCGAAGAGATGATGTGACCAAGGTAGTTCACTTCCCGGCGGAACAAATTACATTTGGACGGGCTTAACTTTAGATTAGCTTCCTTAAGCTTTTGCAGCACCTTCCTAAGATTTGCCAGATGTTCTTCGAAACTGCGCCCCACGATGATGATATCGTCTAAGTAGACCAGACAGGATTCGTAGGAAAGTCCTCTTAACACTGTCTCCATAAGACGCTCGAACGTAGCTGGTGCATTGCAGAGGCCGAAGGGCATCACTTTAAACTGCCATAAGCCTTGTCCAGTTGTAAATGCTGTCTTTTCTCGGTCATCAGGGTGTATCTCAACCTGCCAGTAGCCGCTCTTCAAGTCCAGGGTCGAAAACCACTTGTGTCCGGAAAGAGTGTCCAAGGTGTCGTCTATCCGTGGAAGAGGGTAACTGTCTTTCTTGGTGATTTCATTCAGCCGTCGGTAATCGACACAAAATCTGGTGGAGCCATCTTTCTTTCGGACTAAGACGATGGGAGAAGCCCAGGGACTGGATGAAGGTTCGATTACATCATTCTCCTTCATCTCTTTCAGGAGGGTCTCAACCTCTTCCTTCTTGGCGAACGGTAGTCGTCTTGGATGCTGTTTAATAGGGAGGTGTTCTCCAGTGTAAATCCTATGCTGCGTTAAATTCGTACGGCCAACATCCTCCGATGTAGATGAAAACAGATGCTTGAAGTCGTCCACCAATTGTTCCGCAGCAGTTCTTTGATCTTTCGATAATGGCGCACTCCCAATTAACTTCGACGTCAAGGACTCAGAAGACACAGTCTCAGGGGAATTGATTCTTCTAATGATGCAGTTTACTGGAGTACAAGTTGCCAACACTTCACCTTTTCGGATATTCCTTGGCCTTTCACTCACGTTGGCGACTCTCACAGGAATTACATCCTTAGAAAGGTCCACAAGCGTAGATGCTACCAGTACTCCTTTTAGGCTATTGCTTAGGTTAGGGTATTCAATGAGTCCAAATCGAAAACTATTGCTTTCTTCAAGGGAGCCAGGTATTAATGATTCTGACCTTGAGGGAATCGATAAATCTGTTTGAGCTATTATTTGATGAGCGGATTTTACATCACTCTCTGCAGGGAAAACGGCTATGTCTTCTCTCATCGAGTGCAGCTCATTAGTCTTGAAGTCGAGAGTGAAGTCATATTTCTTCAAAAAGTCCAATCCGAGAATGAAGGGGTCCGTGATATTAGCGACGAATGCCGTATGATGGTAGGTGGCATTCCCAAACACTATTTCCAAGTCCACTTTACCGTCAATCTCAATTTTGTCACCTGTCACAGTCTGGAGACTTACGCGTGGCGATGTCCACAGCAGTTTCAATCCAAATTCACGAGCCACATCTGTCCTAATGATTGTCACATTGGCTCCAGTGTCAACAATCAGTCTGCAGGGGTTCCCATTTACATGTGCGTAAATGAAAAGTCCATCACTGCCACTACTAGAAGAGGAAATCTGCAGAGCTTTAGTGGTGGTGATTTCCTTCCCTCGCGTAGCTTGGCGAGCCGGACAACTCCTTCGCAGGTGTCCTTCACTACCGCATTTCCAGCACTTCTGCTCTTGTTTCTTTTGGGCTGTTATGCTGCTCAAATGTCTTGTCAAGTCACCGAGTTGTCTCTCAAGTTCAGCGAGGTGGGACGACCTGGAATCAGACTCATCAGCTTCCTGAGTCCAGATTAGATGGCGATCCACACGGGTTGCTTCTTGGGCGGCCTCGTATCTCATCGCATACACAACGGCAGAATTCAGGTCTTTGACATCCGCCATCCGTAGAGCTTTCTGGATTTCCGGATCTCGAACCCCGTCGATGTAGTAGTTGAGTGCCAGGTTGTCTCGAACATCCGCAGGGCAGTCGTAAAAAGCAAGATGAGACAGTCTCTCGATGTCCGCCGCAAGCTCTTGCAGGGTTTCCCCAGTTTTCTGGAAACGGGACTTCAACTGGAGTCGGCTGAAATCTTTCTGGCACTTCTCACCGAAGCGAAGCTCCAACGCAGCTGTGAGGGCGGCGAAATCCAGGCGCTGGCTGTCCGGAAGGGTCTGGAGAATGTCCGCTGCGTCACCTCTCAGGGATGCTGCAAGATGGCAGGCCTTGGTAGCAGAGTCCCATCCGTTCGCTTCCGCCACTATCATGAATTGGGTCTTGTACACCTGCCACGAACTTTTCCCATCAAATGTGGCCAGTTTACTGGACGGTCGAGCAACAGATGTGGGAGCGCAAAACTGTACAGAGCTGTTTTTCGCGGTCGCCAATCTCCTTTCCATGTCTTTAATTATTTCTTCTTTAAATGAAGTAAATTTCTTGTCTTCTTCTTCCAACTTATTTTCCACATTGGCGATACGCTCTTCCACAGTATCAAATTTTTCTTCCAGGGCATCAACTTTATCTCCCATGGCGGTTAGTTGATTCTCCATCATGGTTTTCATCAACGTTAGGTCACTTTTTATTTCATCTTGACTTGTAGTAATTTTAGCAGTTAAATCACTATTTAACTGTTCTTGGTTAGTCGCCATATCATTTTTTAATTGTTCTTGATTAGCCGCCATATCACTCTTCACTGTCTTAATTGTTCATCCATTGCGCGAGTAATCACCATAAAAATAAAGTCCAAATTTAAAAAGTCTTTATGAAAAAAAGTCCAAAGTCACACTTACTGCAAGAAAGTCCTGAAGTAGCCCCACGTTGGGCGCCAATTGTAACGGATTCGGTGCGACTTCCACTTTCTTGAAATGAAGACACAGTTCTTGATAAAAACACAGGAAATTTATTTACACTATGTACAGGAAAGATCTTCAACAACTGCTAAATTATTCATCAGCAATTAAGCAATTATCACACAACACCGTAAACTCAACGTTTACACACGTATTTACTTCCAAATACGAAAACAACACAGCGAAATGCCTCGCTATAAACAGAGCAAAAATCTTCTCAGTTCGAAATATCAATCGAAACTAACTGTTTATCCATCGCCAACGGCTTAAATACACCGAAAAGAAATTTCTCAAATATTCCACACGCTTCTGTAAAGTAGTAGACCGTTATCAAACTTTATCAATGAACAAAAAGGAAATAGGGGTCGTATACTTTATCCATATGAAAAAGGGGATGTATATTCATTACGGGAAACTATTTACAGGTTACGTTCCTACAATAATTACTATTTACAGAATTTGTAACAATAGCTATTGGTAATGAATTTTCGTAAAATAGTGAAAAAAGTGAAAATTCCAGGCATGAAATTGGTTGGAGTTGTCTTACTAGATGCATGGTAGGCAGCCCATGAAAAGTCGAGTACATTATTAGTATCAGTACTGACAATGTGTTTCAGTCATGTGATCTCTTCCTTCTTGTTGTCTGTGGCAGGGGTTGACGATATACACTGGTGTGCAAAAATTAAGGACGAGACGGTTTTTTCAATATAACTTTGTACAAAAGCTTTCCAAATCAACACATTTAATACCCTAAGATCCCCAATACGTTAGGACATGTGTAATGTAAGCAACACTTACTAAAAGAGAAATCAGAGGGATAAAAAGAAGCTTTATTGAAAAAGTAGCATGGAGCGCAATGCGACTGAAGACCGAAACATCCCTGTGATGGGTGTCCAGCAAGAAACATCCGGTCTTTAGTAGGGGATATGATCTCCCCCGACTGCTGGGCAGGTTTCACAGCGTCTGCTCATGCTGAGAATGAGGGCGTCAATGAGTTGTTGAGGCATTGCTGCCCATTCGTCTTGCAGCGCCAATCGAAGCTACCGAATCGTTACTGGCGGTAAGGTACGAGCTACCATGCGTCTGCCTAGAAAATCCCATACATGCTCGATAGGATTGAGATCCGGAGATCGTGCCGGCCAATCCATACGTTCAATATCCTCACTCTCTAAGAGCTGTTCGGCAGCTACTGTGCGATGACATGGTGCATTGTCGTCCATGAAAAGGAACTGCGGACCCATAGCACCTCTAAAAAGACGCACATATGGAAGAAGAATCTCATTACAATAACGGACCCCGTTGATTGAACCTGCGTCGAAGATGTGAAGGCCTGTACGACTACCAAGCATGATGCCTCCCCAAACGAGAACACCGTGACCTCCATACCTGTCCCTTTCGATAATGTTCGAGGTATGATTGCGACTTCCCCGCTCTCTCCAGATGAGTATGAAATGAGAATCGCTACTCAGACTGAATCTGCTCTCATCTGTAAAGAGTACTCGTCCCCATTCCTTGTCTCTCCAATTCCGGTGTTCCCGGCACCACAGAGAACGCCTTCTCCGATGGGCAGGCGTTAGAGGTACACACCGTATAGGGCGTCGTGCAAACAGACCACCACCGTGTAGTCTTCTGGCCACGGTAAAACGCGATATCGGTCGGCCAGTCGCCTGTGTCGTGTGTCTAGCGATTTCTCCCGCTGTCTGCCGCCTGTTTCTTCTGGTCTGTAAGACAATATACCGGTCATCTGCGGGTGTGGTTCCTCGTGGATCCACTACTTAACCCCCGGATAGCTGTTCCTGTAGTTTGAAATTGTCTCCAAAGTCGTGAAACGATGCTGTGAGCAATTCCGAACTCTGCAGCCACACTTGTCACACTGCGGCCTTCCTCCAACTTCCCAATGATTCGACCTCGGGTAAAAGCATCCAGATGTCGTCTAACAGATTGATTATTCGCCATTTCTCGCTGAAGCAGCAACTCGGTGTGATTTTAACTGCTATACGGCGTGCAATCTCTTTGCCAGAAATACTGATCTTACACCGACAACATGCTTTATACTACTCAGACACTCCCCCATTACGTCTGCCTGCATATCTGCGCATGTGCTACCGTACATCACCTTACTTAATCTCCTGATTGGTCTTTCTGTCCGCTCTGCCTCTTCGTTCAGCTGATATGCTAATTTTTCGACTTTGTCCTTAATTTTTGCACCCCAGTGTAAGTTTTGACGTAGCTTAGGGAACAAATTTTAATATCAGGTTCTTTTAAAGAAAGGAATGCTGTCTCACTGTTGTAAACTCCTCTGGAAGACTGGACACAAGTATTTTTTCGAAATAGTGCTTATGTTATATACTGCACATTTTGAGTAAGCCTTTCTTCCCTAACTTATCATGCGTAAGGCAGTTCCTATACAAGCAACTGTAGTTTTGTAGCAGAATTAAAATTATTGAAAAAAATTTGTTGAATTCTCGATAGACTTTTCCCTCGCTCATTCTTTTGGATATCACTATTGTCTTTTTACTCGCCGTTGGAAATCAAAAAGAAAAATAGGTAATCATTTTCCAGGGAAATTACATGAAATTTACTGTTTTTCACCCTCATCAGAATAATAATTTATTTCAGAACTAATTTTTTAGCGTTAAATTGTACCTTGAGATTAAACAATTTTTTTTGTGAAATCCCGAAGTCTCAAAGTGGTCTAGTTGCTGAGATTTAAACAATATGAGGACTCAGAATATCCTTGACAAGCATGCTCACTACTCAGTATATGAAGGGTGCTGAAAAATAACTTACTGTTGTGTATCTGCAGCCTCTCTTATTAGCCTCAAGTTATCGGCTACTAAAACAGGCAGTTTTAAAATAGTGTAACCTTAGATAACTCTAAGACGGAATCGAGCTTTTTTTACTTGTAACAAAGTAAATATCCCAAAAACTAGCAGCTGTGTTTCATAAAGTTTCGAGGAAAAAACGTCGTGCATTGCATGACATGAACGTGTCCGTCATTGCCTTGCAAACTTTTACTTTGGAAATAGGAAGCTCTATCCAGCCCTCAGATTCCGTTCTTTCTTTGGCTCTCAACAGATGGCGCTGCCTTACATATAGCAATCCGCTAAAGAGGTTCTTTGGTTTAATTATGGAAATTACCATTTCTAAGACAATACTGTAAAGAAAATTTAAAAAAAAATTTAAAAAAAAATTCAACTATTGCATTCCTATTGCAAAACAATCAAAATTGAGTTTTTCAGACAGTAACAATGATAAAAATCTTAGTGGTTGAGACTTTTTTGTCAAATTGTTTTATGCTTGCAACCGATGAAACGACCCTGTTTCAAGTTCACCTTATTTTGACTACCCACGAGGAATATTTGATTAACTTGCCATTTCAAATATCTCCAAATCTCGGCGATAAATCTCTCTTATTGCAACCAAGCGCCACTTCGCTACTGCAGCAATACTACGGCAACCTTACTTTTTGGCCAATTAGGGTACTTGCGCTGTGTGTGCTTCCCCAAAAAACGACCAACGATCATAAAAGTACATGAGAAGAATTACTTTAAAAAATATTAATTTTACTAGAAAATCGCCGGTCAGGTTATCACGGGTGAAAATTGCTTCTACATTTGAACAAAGCAATGGTGTCGTTTCCAAAATTTTAAAAGTACTTTTTTTCTGAAAGAGCATGCTTAAAAACATAGGATTTGACCATTTTTTAAATAATTTGTTCAAGTTTAATATTATATTTTAATTGTTTATATATATTTTTTAATGTAATTTATTTAATATATTTTTAGATTTTAATTTAGTGTTCGTCTCATCATTATGTGATTTCGCCCTTTTCTTATTTTTCAAGATATTGTTTCATCCATTTTTCCTTATATGTTTTTAAGGCTGTCCTTTTTTAATACTAGTACTTGAAGGTTTACGCTTTTTACTTCAAAATATACTCACTTTTACTTTTTTTGACTTATTCTTAAATAAAAAAACAAATAATATATAACAAAAAAAATCGTTTGGCGCAGTACAGCCCTCAAGGGCTCTTGCGCCATAAAAATCAAATAAACCAACCAACCAACCAAGTTTATTTAAAAAAAATTACTTAAATCGGTGCGCTTTCATTGTTTACGCTTCTGTCAATGAAATCACAAATGATGAAATGCCATTCACAGAGCAAAATATTTAATTCGCATCTTTATTCACGTGTTTGGCAACGATATGGTTGACAGCAAGCGTAGAGCGCAATATTTATTTTGCTTCTTGATTATCATAACGTGAAAACGTGGTAGAAAGATGCGCCAAAGTGCATCATTTGTGACGTCATCATGACCACGCCAGACTTGTCAAAACAAAGCAGTGGATGAACCCTAAACTTCAATAGATAACATTAATTGTTGACCCCATGCTTCATTTTCCTCAAATGAGTCTTACCAGCAAAACAGTTACGTTATCGGATCCGGTTCAGCCCTGTCAAAATAAAGCATTTCCCTGCATGTCAAACATTACCAAAACATACCATCAAATTATCATGTCGTGGAGCGAGTTTCATTGTTGATGATGTGTGGAGCGTTACTCGATCATTCGCTATTATATGAGGATTAGTCAATGACCAAATCAAAACGAAAACAATTTTCACGTTTGTTGCCACATGGTTTTCTTATTGCTCATTGTTTCATTTCTTGTTTTACTTAGTTTTTTTCCCTTAAAATAATGTCTCGTTCTGTAAAATATTGTCATCAGCTAGAATACGGGAATTTAGCCGCCTCGTATGGAAGTTCCCGGGGACGCGGGACAATTTTTCGAAATACAGGACTGTCCCTTGAAATCCGGGACGACCGGCAACCCTGTAACATGAGTGACTGGTGATGGGATTGCTTTAAGAATCCATTAAAGGGGGGGACCCACGAGGTGACCTATTCTTCTGGAAGAGAGTCAATGTCACCCACCCCTCAATAAATAATACGTGAAAATCCTATCAGCTCAAATTTTCGCACACCCACTAATGGCAAAAGTATTCACCACGACTTTTGAAAACCAGCCGCCGCCTCTGAGAAAGGGGTTTATTACCAAATTTTCGTGCCATAAGGAAACAACATTCATCAGTTCCCAAAACTGGGTTGAAAACTAACTTTCATCACTAGCAATGTACGTGGAGTTCCTTTGATATAATTCTGCCCTTCGAGACAAAGAGCATTTATTTATTTACAATATGAGCATCCAACACATTCTGCCGAAGATTCTTCTTGCGTAATTTGCTTTGCAGTTTTTTTTTTAACTGGTAGTCAGAACAAACACGTTATAAACTTTTTACAATGAAGAAATATACGTGCTTTAGAAAAAAAGGAAAATGGGAGCATTGCCAAATTTGGGGCAATTTTATCGTTTTCAAAATTTTTAGCAAGCCCCATGCACCATTTATTTTCTCTCTCCCTTTTTTCGCTGCAGTAATCTCAGTCGAAATGAAGACAAAACCAGAATTTCTTCCATTTTGTGTTCTTCAGGTGAGAGAGCTGTTTCGTGATATACTATGTCGCTGGTCTTTCGATCGTCTAATTCGATCTTTCTATCGTTCAGTCCGACCTGGATATTTTTCATGCTGACAGAAAACGCCATGCTTTTTTGACTGTGAAATTGAAAGAAAGAAAAAAAAAGAAAATTTGAATTTTTACACTTGCCATTATGCTTTTCGCAATCACAAGTATGCGTGTGTGTGCAGGGGTGTGCCCAAGGGGGAGAAGGGACACCCGTTGGCCCGGGCCCGAGCCTGAAGGGGGCCCCGAGATTTTTGAAACGAGAGGTGAAATATATGTAGAACCGAATGGGTAAACAATATGGAGGGGGCCCGGAAAAGTCATGTGTGTCTGCCCCCAAACTTTCTGTGTATGCCCTGTGTGTGTGTGTGTGTGTGTGTGTGTGTGTGTGTGTAGACGTATGTGTGTGTCGTATGTGCGTGTGAGTGTGTGTGAGAGAGTGAATGCTTGGGTTTGCGTGTGTGTATGTAGGAAATTAAAAAAAAAAAAAAAAAAATTAACTTTGACATCTTGAATTCAAATTATGTTTTTCACAATCACGAGTTGCGACAGGGCTCTACTCATTGGGGGCTATTGGTTCTAGAAACAGCTCCTGTCCCCCCTAGCCTACCCCTCCTCCTGGGCGGTTACGTGTGTATAGTTGTGTATGTGTGTAAAGGCTTGTGTGTATGAGCGTGTGTGTATGTATGTGTGTGTGTGGGGGTGTATGAGCGCGCGTGTGTGTAGGACATGGGTGCAATCGACCAGGAGAAACGAATTCCAGTTGGCAGTGTTCGGAGCCGCGCCCGCAGAGGCCGGCTTGCAGTGGTGCTGGTGTGCCTGGTTCAAGCTGAAAAAGGAACCACAACATCAAGGACGGTCAAATGAAAGCAATAAGCAATCGTGATTGCTCAAAAAAAAAAAAAAAAAAAAGGAAAATCGATTCAAAATGAATTGAATTAGAGAACAGTTTGTGCCCAGACGACTGTTTAATGTGTGGAAGAGGAGTTTATTTCATGAGTTTCTGAGTATGCCTACCATCAATTTTTTTTTTAGGCAGAGCAAACTTGGTGGTATTGTGACGACGACGCTGATCTTAATCACAGTGTTATGGCGCTGCGAGGTTCGTTCCACCTATAGACATTTTATTTACCAGCAGTGGCAAGACCAGGCTGCTTTGGTGCTCCCCCTCTCCCCACTAGTAAAATTAGTTCCCTCTCAACAAACTTGATATCGACACCACGTATTGAGTTCAATTGCTCTTTTTCCCGTCCCTCTGTGACATCGGTTCGTACGGAGGGGCAAGGGAGGGCAACTGCCCGCTCACTTCCAAAAGTAAAATAGCCATGCCCCCTATCTTTTCAGAGTTAAAAACTAATGATCTATTGAAAAGTGATTTTTCATATCGAGGCTTGATTTTTTCCATGAAAGAAAAAACTAAAAATTCTAAGTAAATAAATTTCGCTCATTTTAAGAAATGAATGGTAAATACCTCTGTGCAGAGAAGTAAAAGTAAATCAACAACGTTTTATCACACAAAATTAGCAGAATAATTCACATAATTAATCAGCAGAATTCTGCTATTTTTGTGCGTAAAACGCTGTTGTGCAACTAATTTATTACATTTCTATGACAAAGTAACCATGACTTTGGATAATAAGCCTGTAGATGTTGTTTACATTGATTTTCAAAAAGCTTTCGACAAGGTACCGCATGTTGCTCTACTTAGCAAATTAGCTGATATAGGAATAGGAGGGAAAACTTTCATTTGGGTAAAAAACTGGCTGACCGGAAGGAAATAAAGGGTAGTTGTTAGGGGAAATTATTCTAATTGGAGTGAGGTTTTAAGCGGAGTTTCTCAAGCATCAGTGTTAGGGCCTGTTTTGTTCATTGTTTTCATGAACGGTATTCACAAAAATATTTCTGGGAACATGAATTGTTTTGCCGATGATGTCAAAGTTTTGGGGATAGTAGAAAATGAAGAACAAGCAAATCAGATGCAAGAGGATCTAGGTCATATTACGGAGTGGCCTGATAAATGGGGTATGGCTGTTAATGTTGGGAAATGTCAAGTGCTACATTTAGGACATGGAAATAAGTGTACAAGTTATTATTTGCAAGGTTCTGTCATTAGTCAGGCAGAAAAAGTTACTGATCTGGGCATTTTAATAAGTCAGTAACAAAGTCAATAAGATGCTTGGGTTTATCAATAGATCTATTTCAAACAAATCTAAAGAAGTTCTCCTGCCCTTATATAGAAGTTTGGTAAGACCTCATTTGTAGTATGCTGTTCAGTTTTGGTCTCCTTATCTTAAGAAAGATATTTATGTATTGGAAAGGTTCAAAGGCTGGCTACAAGGATAATAAATGGACTTTCTCATTTACACTATGATTCCAGGCTTAGAAGGCTAAAAATGTACAGTCTTGAGCAAAGAAGAGACCGAGGGGACATGATTCAGTTGTTTAAATTTATTAAAATGAAAGAAGTTACGGGGCTGAAGTTTAGCACTGAAAACAGGACAGGAGGTCATTGTTTTAAGCTATTTAAATCTCAGGCAAACATGGATATTAGGAAAAATTATTATTATAGCAGGGTAGTGGAACCTTGGAACAGCTTACTGGAAGAGGTGGTAATGAGTAAGGGAGTAGATAGTTTTAAGAGGGCCATTGATCTTCACTGGGGACTGTAAATTGACTAGGACCAGTCTAGCTGGGCCCACAGCCTGTTGCTGGTCGTCACTTTTGTATTTGTATTTGTATTAATACTTTCAAAAGACTTTTAAATCACGTAAATTTGCCGCCTCTAAAATTAGATCGAATTTCATGAAAAATTCCGAACTATGTTTTGCATGTCCAAGCACTGGTACACAATTTAAATTATTATAATTATTATTTAGCATATTGAAGCAGTGAGTCTTATGGTGCTGAAGCAGGGAATGTTATGGCGCTTAAAAAGACTTTAAAAAAAGTTTCAATTTCGAAATGTTCCGCCCCTAAAATCTTCCGCAACAGGCGGCCGCCTACCCCAGGAGCCAGGCTTGCAAAATACTATTTGAGAACTGCCATAGTGCTGGGTAATCTGAGGGTTTTAATAATTTTCACAGACCCAGGGGCAATGTTTCTATCTTTTTTCTCATTATGAACACAGCCAAAAATAAAATCACTTTCATCATAAAATACCGCGCTTATGCCAGGGAAAAGAAAGAAAGAAAAAATAAACGGAAGGAATACAGACAAAATAACTTTTTTTACGTTGCAAAACACGGAAGAACAACATTCAGTGGAACCACGGACATAAATTTTTGGGAGCGTCAAATTTTGAATCAACCGAATGAAATTAAGAATTTTAGCGAATTTAAAATTGTAACGTGCGCGCGTATTTACACCTAATTAAAACAGATATTAGGATTTTTTTTGAAACTACAATTTTTTTTCAAGATTTGCCGAATGCTCATGGCTAAATTTGCCGAATGAGAAAATGTTTTGGGAAGTCAAACTGCTCTCCCATCGCAGTGGCCCTGACAGTTATTTACGAGGGGGACCAGTTTAGAAGCCTAAAATTTTAGTGTTTTTCGTGAGTTTTTTTAACAGGAAAGAAATAATCAGAATCTCTTTAAATTTGCGCACAAACACACATTAATGATTGCGAAAAGCAGAATTTGAATTCAAGATGTCAAAAATTTAAATTTTCTTTTTTCGTTTTTTAAATTATTTTTATTTTCTGAGCAACCACGAATTGCTTATTGTTTTCACGTCCGCGTCGTTTGGTTTTTTGGTTCGGTACGAGCATCCCCTTCCCCAGGTGCTGCTCTTTCTTCTGATCCTGGGCCTCCACCAGCAGCACTGTCCACTGGAATTGGCTCCTCCTGGGCAGTTGCACCCATGTCCTTCACACTAGCACACTTACACACACACATACGCTCCTACTCCACATGCCTACACACACACACACACACACTTGATTGCAAAAAGCATAATTTGGATTCAAAATGTCAAAAATTCAAAATTTCCTTTTTTCTAAAAATTTTATAAAAAAGTCACATGACAATCAAAAGCAAAAGGCGGAAGGGCGCCATATGGGAAGAGGAGCAAGTGGGGGCTCAACCCCCCCCCCCTTTTGAAATTAGCACTTCCTTGCTTTTAGTACTTTTTTCTTTGCTGAAATGGAAAAACATTTCTTCTCCAGCCATTAATGAATATTAAAAATGTCAAATTTTACTAACTCTATTCTGTACTGAAATCGGTTTCTATGGGGAAAACATCCTCCTAAACCATGGGGGAAATATCTGGGCTCCCCCTTAAGATTTTGAATATGGGCGCCCTTGATAAGAAGATGAAAGGAACATTTGTTTGGACATTGCTACAAGCTACAAGATATTCTTTGCCATTTGTTTCCAACTTGTGATCAGCAGCATAAGGAAATAACTGAAGATTTCATTACAGCGACAAAGTGGAAGTGGTTGAAAGAAAGTGCCCTGATCTTGTAATAATGAATGACCTCATACTTTTTATTTCCTGAAGAAAAGTAACCACAAGAAATGTTCTGTTTCCTGAGTTTCTAAGCATGGTACTGATATGACATTGGGAAGAGCAGTTCAAGTGTATTCAACTTGCCTGGTGAGTGCGCAACGAAAATATCAATCAACTATTTAATATTTAACTTGCTTGACAAGTACTCATCATCGAAACTAGAAAAACAGTTTTTTCTTGTTAAATAATGGGGTTGTTTCCTTCAGTCAAAAGTACTACTTTTAGTCACTGAAATTGGAAAAAAAAAAAACCAGGGAGCGAGAAGAAAACTTTCATTTTCCCAGCGCTTAATTTTTAATTAATTTTTTAAAATGCCCGATTTTGAAAATAAGGTGTGGTCCTTATGACGTCACAAATGATATACTTAACTCATTACTTGTTCTATTTGTTGATTGTAAAATGCCAAAAGTTCATCTTCCTTGAGTTTATCTGGACGAAATATCTGATTAATTTACCGTTCCAATTCATCTCGTTAGTTACATGAGGAAAGTAACAGCTTTATTTTATGCAATTAAATCTTTTATTTATGTTCAGGTTCTAAATTATCATGATCATCAAAAATCAAACCTTGCTCAGCTTTCGAAAACGATTTTCTTCTATTCTTGCATGAAGTAAAGGAAGTGTGGTGTGATTGGATATTGGGCAATTGGGTTTCCATCATGATTGCGCAATAGGGATTTTTCCATTTGCAAACTGCACTGATGGATTTATGGGTTTCACACACACAGAGAAGCATAGTAATTACAGAGACGCTTATTTCAGCCTAAAATTTCATTTTATTCACCCTTGAATAAGCTCTGACGTGCATACCTCACGGTTTTATTTTTCGTACGAACTCACGAGAATCCAATCCTTTTGGCTATGACCGTGAAAAAAATCTTGAGTCGTGTGTGTGTCCGTATGTAATATCGTGCATAATTCAAAAACGCAGGGACTGATTTACGGCAGCGCATTCGGGGCCCGGGGCACCAAATTTCTGTCATCAATTATTTTTAGGGACCACTGTTCGGGGCCTCTAACTAAAGGGAACAAAAAAAATTTGTCATTTGATAATTTTTTTATTAAATGAAAACATATTAGCCAATTGTTGTGGAGAACGATCATTTTCGCTATTGAAGAGAATTAAGTGTCCTTTGCGTACTCTCATTTCTGATGGTAAATTATCTTTATTAGCTGTATTATCAATTGAAGGAATTTTTACCTAAAACTTGATTATGAGGACATTATAGATGAATTTACTACAAGAAAACAAAGGAGAAAATATATAAAGAATCTTTGATGCGCAGAAAGCACATTAGGATTTACCTTTACCATTTGTAGCATAGTTTTTCTATCTGCAACTGTAAAAAAATTTCTAACATGAAAACCATAAATTTATTTTAGATTTATAATAAATGATTTCTTTGCAAAACAGCTTAATTATTAACTTTTTTCGTATGAAATTGTTATTTTAAAAGTTTTCTTTCTGTCAAAATAATATCCAACACTTGCCTTCATATTTTTGTGTGTGTGGGGGGGGGGCACCATATTTGTCAGTGCCCGGGGCACTCAGGTGTGTAAATCTGTCCCTGCAAAAACGATTAACCCGCAGAAAGTTGAAATTTCGTATGTTTTGGGTCTAGTTGTGCAATTTGCACCTACCTTTTTAGTTGCAAACGGATCTTCCAAAACAACTCTTTGCTCGTTTTTTATTTTATTTTATTTTTGGCCAGATGAGATTCACTTCAATGAAAACCGAAATACTTTTAGATGACATATGGCCAAGTTGATGACAAAATTGAGATGCCAAATCCAGCTTAAGTTCGGCGATGTCTGGCGAGATTCCCACAGAATGTTAAATACAACTGAAATTTCTATTATAATCTCCCATTCTTCAGTTACTCAAAAACTTACGAGGACTGATCCAAAAGTAAGGTTCCCATCAATTTTACAAATATACAGCTCTGACTACTCTCATAGAAATTTACATCGTTGGAAAGAAAAAAGGTTTCTCTCTTTTTATACATAATCACCATCTTTTTCTGTACATAATTGTCGACAGTGCCCTAAGTTCTGTATCGAGTGTCACAGAATTCCACCGCCAACCCCTTGAGGTACTGTTGGACCCCTTTTTTGACTTCGTTGTCGCTCCGGAAACGTTGGCCATCAAAGTGTTCCTTAAACTTAGAAAACACTAGACTCGAGTTCCGAACTGCAATCAAGAACGGAGTGGTTTGTTGACTGTCATGTACCACTCCGGCGGTAGAATTCTGTGACACTCGATTCAGAAGTAAGGGTACCATCGACAATAATGTACAGGAAAAGATGGCGATTATGTATAAAAATAGAGAAACGTTTTTTCTTTCCAACGATGTAGATTTCAATGAGAATAGACAGTGCTGTATATTTGTAAAATTGATGAGAACCTTACTTTTGGTTCGACCCTCGTAGAATACTCAATAAATCGTCAATCACCGTCATGCGGTGTTACTTTTAATTTGGTAATTAATGTGGATAATTTATTTTGATATGCATTAATCACAGATAATTTTTGCAATCAGTAATAATTTCATATCTATTTTTCGTTTATAAATTGAGGGCTGCGCAAGAAATACATCGCATAGGGCCCTGCAAGTGGTACGCACTAGATCCGACACTGTTGACGACAAGACGACGGCAAATAGAGCTTTTCCAAAACTGCTACAGTACTCTCAGGATCTCTTTCTCTCTCCCTTTTAAAGGAAAGTTTGCTGTGGGAATTTTCATTATTTTCAATAATTATGCAAGGTTTTTTTAAAAATCATTATTTAGCTTTAAGCACTTTTGTACGCTTGAATCATTGCAGAGACATTTTTTTCTGTCTACGCTATTTGAATTCTTTCCCTCCACAGGTCAGGTCCCAAATTTCTGATCTGAACGACATACCCTCTCGGAAGCCCTGGTTTTTCGGGGCCTAGTGCTGATTGAAATCTACTGAGGCTCCGGTTTCTATTGATTAAGAATCTTGAAGTTTGGATTTAAAAGTCACTAAAATTACAATACAATCTGAATACATTTAAAAACAAAATTTAATATGTATTGTATAATTTATATTAAAAATAGTTTTTTATAAAATATTTTGTTAATAAAAATCTTTTTATCAATAAAATTTTGTTTAAAAAAAAATTCTGAAACTATTAGAAATTTGTGGAGAGTTAAAATAGAATGGTGAAATACAAATTGGAGATCATGGGTTTGAAAACAGATCTTAGGGATCTGAACCAAAACCGTGTTGCATTATTAGAACATAAAACAAAAAAACACCACTATTAATTTTCACTATTACATCTCTAATATCTATGTTTATAATTTCGATCCAGGAGCTAAAAGAAAAGAACTCAGTTACTCAGACTTCAAATTTGTTGGGTGCCCTCCTTGGGGGAGAGGGGCATTTTTCTCTTCTTGGGGGGGGGGGGGGTGTGTGAAAAGAAGGGGGGCTGTCAGCTTGCTCTTAGGGGGAAACTCCTGATTAATGTTCAGGTCCAGATCTGCATACCCGCAGATCCCACAGTATGTGGGCAGGAGGGGGGGGGGGGCATGTCTTTAAAGTGTTCAACTGTCCAAGGAATTGGAAACAGAAAATTTGAAAAAACTAGCCCTAACGTTGCAAATATACACTGCTGATCTCTGTGGAGAGGTCCTACAGATTCTGTTGCAGGGGGTTCAAAATTTATATATCCGGGCCTGCTCATGTTTACGCTTGTGCCACTCATGTAATAAAAAAGCATATCTATCTGCTGTCTATTTATTCAACAATATAAAAACATATTGCATAAAGAAAAACCCCAGTGGTGGCCAGTGCTTCACCAGTGGCCACTTCAAGCTTACTTATATCCTCTGAAGAAAGAAATGAACATTGATAATGTGATTTTTTTTTTTGGTACTTAATGTAACTATCATATTGAATCGATTTTATTTATCAATTATTTTGAATTAAAGTAAGTAATGTAACTTCTTCAGATGCGAGATGTCAGATGGCTACTACTGAAATTTTCAGATTTTAGAGTAGCCACTACTGGATCAAACTTGAGGATTGGAAAAAAAAAAAAAACTGATCAAATTAAAAATCTGTCATTTTTAGGAATTGGGATGATTTAGAAAGAGTTGGGCTAAAATACCCTCATTGAGTTTTAAGAGGGGCAATTACTTTTGTAGACCCAGTTTAAAAATATATTTCACTGTGCCCACTACTTTTGCCTTTTAAACCTTGAAGTGGCCACTACTGAAGCACTGGACACTACTGGTATATGCCTTAGTTATTACTAACTTTTTTTATCTGTCAATAACTAATTGAAAAAGTATTAGCAATTTCTGATAATAGTTCACATTCTAGAGTCCAAGTTCACTCTATCTATGTTCTTGTTGCTATGATGACTTATCAAATGTCTATTAAGACTTCCTTTTATAGAAAAGGCTCTTGAACAATACTCGCAAACATATGGTTTCACACCGGTATGAGTTCTCAAATGGATATCTAGTTGGAATTTCATTGAAAAGGATTTCGAGCAGAATTGGCAAGAGTGCGGTTTTTCGCCTGTGTGGCTTCTTAAATGTACTCTAAGAGTTTCAGCTCGGTTAAAGGCTTTAGAGCAATGTGTACAAGCAAATGGCTTTTCGCCGGTGTGTACTCTTAAATGTATGTCTCGACTTCTTTTTAATGCATAAGTTTTGGAGCAGAGCCCACAGGGATAAGGCTTTTCGCCGGTATGGCTTCTCAAATGTATTTTAAGAGTTCCACTATAAGCAAATGTTCTTGGACAAAACTCGCAACAAAATGGCTTCTCGCCAGTATGAATCCTCATATGTGCTTTTAAAAGTGGAACTGTGTAAAATGATTGCGAGCAAAATTCACAGGAGTGTATTTTTTTTCCCGTGTGGGTTCTCATATGTGTTTTTAACTCTGAAAACGTAATAAACGCTTTCGAGCAAATCTCGCAAGAATATTGTCTTCCTACTGTATGAGTTAGCGAGTGAGACTTAAGACTCGAAAACTCGGAGAAAGATCTTGAGCAAATGTCACATGAGAAGGGTTTTTCCCCGCTGTGGGTTCTCAAATGTCTTAACATGTGACAGCGTGTGTAAAAGGGTTTTGAGCAAATTTCACAAAGGTGCAGTTTTTCGCCGGTATGAAATTTCACGTGCTCTACTAGGCCTGCCGCTTGAGAAAAGCCTTTTGAACAATAGTCGCAAATATGTGTTTTCTCGGCATGATATCGCATATGAGAATTGAGTAGTGAGGGTAGAGCGAATGACTTGGAACAAACTTTGCAAGGATACGATTTTTCACTAGTATGCTCTCTCAAATGTTTCTGTAGCATAGAAAATGTAGAAAATTCTTTTGAACAAAAATCACAACAGTTTTCAGTAATATGGGTTTGCAAATGAGTTTTTAAGTTTGAAGCGTGAGTAAAGGATTTTGAGCATTTCTCGCAGGAAAATGGTTTTTCCCCAGAATGGACCCTTAAATGTGCCTTAAGTTTTGCCGAATCAGAAAATGCCTTTTCACAAATTTTACAAGAATGTGACTTTTTACGCTTCTTTTTGGCACCTCTTCTTGCTCCAGAAGCACCGGTACGTTTCTTGTTGGGCACATTCTGAAAATTAAGTTGATCCAAATTGCAGGTGGAAGGAGTTTTCAAGCCTCTACTAACTGCTGAGGATGTTCCTTGTGTGCAAATGTCAATTTGACTATCACAACTGCCACTCGGAAAAGATTTGTTGCTGTTTTCAACTGAGACGGTACCTTCCATTTCACACATCGCCGACTGTCAATATGTAATGCTGAACTAAATTCAATACTTTCGAAAATATTTTATCTGTTGAGAGAAGTAAATGAGATACAATGTGTAATATTTCTTTCCAATCATTCAATTTTTAATGATTCTGACAGGCAATGTTTCCTATTTTCTCACAACCGCGATATTTTAACATGAGTCTAGTTGTCAGATAATATATGTAATTGAAAACACTTACACAAAAATCTTTTCTTACATATAAATCATAATCTTTGTTATATTCTCTAAGGGCACCATTATTTCAGTCTGTGTTCTGAGAAGTAGAAATTTCTCTAAGAGTAATCTTTCATTTTATTTACAACATTTATTCCAACATCTTTTTTTTCAGTAAATAAAAGTACTTCCAGTTTCAGGTAGCTTGACTGAATATCTATCAAAGCTTCAAGCTTAGTAGTTTTCCCAAGGAAAAAAGTCTTTATAACGCTTTTAATTTTGAACACAGTACTCTTGAAACAACTTTTATTAAGTATACATGCTGTTCAAATTCACATTGGTCTTAAAATATATCTTTTGATACTTTCTACGTACAATTGAGAAAACGTCTAATTTTAAAATGTCCAAAGTACCTTTTGTACATATTAGTTTTTTTTTCAAGTAAGTTTTGTTTGGTATGTCTCACGAACACCTTCCTTACTACAAGTCCAGAAGCTCAAACAAACATTTTGTTAAGAGTGGTATTTCACATATGTTTTTTTCAAGCAAAGTTTTGGAAAACTACTTCAAAATTCCTGTTAGAGACTGCTAGACTTTATGTGTCACATAATAACCGGATAAAATACCTTTTGCTGAGCAAAAATACTGTTAAAATACGTGATTCAGTCTGTTTTGTCAAAAAGTCTTGTAACAAAAACCTTTTTAAAAGGTTTTGATACAATAAGCATATTTTTAAACTACACCGCAGGATCCTCTTTTGTGCACTGCAGTGGACTCAGCTCATACCGGAAAGTGAAATTTCCGATGCATGTTCATTTATATTTTCACTATTGTATACCAGAATATTCAAAGTTTCCAGAAGTACTCTGAATGAGAGCAAACTTGAAATCTGCCAAATACAGGTGAACTCTGAAAAAAAAAAAGAAAATATTGATACAGTTGAAAACGTTACGCTTCAAAGGTTAAAAAAACAATAAAACAGAGTAGTTATGGGAATATGCAGCTGATTATTTGAAAATTTTCAAGAATTGAATAAAAGTAACTCACTTAATAACCAATATATATATATATATATATATATATATATATATATATATATATATATATATATTGAAATAATTCAAATAAATCATGTTTTAGATTTGTTATAAGTTAATTTTTTAAACTGCATTGCTAATTTGATACCAAATAAAATGGTTTAATCTGCTATTTCATTTAGAAAGTTTTTAAAAGCTATTTTAAATGTTGTCACACCTATCACAATGATTTTTTCACATCCGTCACACCAAAATTTTCTCAGAGAATAAAAATTTGAAGAATTTAAATATTGTTCTCCTATTCAGACCAGCAAACATTAGAGCTTTGGAAAGTTTCATGTTTTTCTATGGAAGAATGCATTTGCTGTGGTAACTTTTCTGTGACGGGTGTGACAGCGAGACCTTATAACTTTATTTATACTAAAAATCCTGTTAAATATTTTCTTATGAAAAACTAAGTGTTGCAAACGATAGAAAAATAGCCCAAATGGTAATATATACACAAAAAGTTAAAATGCTGCTGCTTTAAATAGTAATCCTCAGTGAATAAAAATACTCTTTTTTCTGAATGAAAGTTTGTTATATTACAATAACTTTCGTCTTAAAAAAAAATAATAAAATAAAATAAAATAAAAATAATAAATAAATAACTTTTATGAAAGTTTTCTTTATAATTTTATAAACCTCATGCTTTTACCTTTAATTTGATATATTACTTGTAGCAACAAAACAATTTTTAAAACTTCAAAACTCATGTCCACTTTTTCATGGAATTGCCCTACTATGGAAAGAAGAAGTGGGAATGCCATTTTATAGCACAAGCACAGTCTTTTCATCCATAAGCTCATTATTTTTTGCATTGAAAAAGGCGTTCCCTGTAACGCCGAAACACGAGTCTGCTGTAATTTACAAATTTGTGCTTCTGCTTACGTTGTTTTGTCTTACTTTACATAATAATCTAACCTAAGGTATAGTAGGAGTCAAAAAAATTTTCTGCTGTCAAAAATAATAATTTGCCAGATTCAAAAAGATTGAAATCTCAAACATGAAAAAATTTTTTGCACACAAGTGTTAGGCATATTGTACACATGTTAAGGAAATTGTATTGATGAAATTTTTTTCAAGAATTTTAAATACAATTCAGTGAACAAAACCTGTGTATAATGTACTGTCTATAACAACAAACCTGTCTATAGCGATAATTTCCTTGGTCCCAGAAAAATGTCAGCATAAGTAATCAAACTGTCTATAACAATAACCTGTCTATAACAGTATTCTTTTAGGTCTCAACAGTTTCATTGTAGACAGGTTTTACTGTATTAATTTATTCAAGGTTTTCAAGAATTTGAAAATGAATTTTTGTTTTATTTGTGAAGGGCAAAATATTTGGTTTATTGATGTGTAGAAATAATACAAGCTTAATGTAAATTGATTTCAAATCACCGTTTAAAAGAAATAAATTTCTGCTTTTTGAATGAAAGTAAGCATAAAGAATTTAAACTGACCATATTTCGCTTAACAAAAATTTGTCAACTATGACATTTATCCTTAAAAAAAAAAAAAAATATGTGCATTATTGCAAAGATTTCTTTTTTTTTTTAGACTACAGTATGGAAAAGAAATATTTCAAATACTTACTTATATTCTAGGATTTAAAAAAATCCAGTGTTACTAAGCTGCAGCTTTCAAACATCATCTCTTGAACTCCCTGCAATACATAATATTTTAGTACATTTAAAATTTATTGAGTATTTGATCTTAAAGAGTAAAAGTCATATGAAATATAGGGAACAACTCGGTATTTTAATATCAGCTGATATACACACCAACCTATTTGAGCAGAACTCGGGGGCGAATCCAGACAGAATTCTCTGAGGGGACCATTTAGAAAAATACTATGTTTTGAAAATTTTTGAATTTTACAAATATCAATAGAGCCCATCTTTAACTAAATCATTTTTTAAGGAATTTTCACTAGGCAACGGAAGTTTAACATACTTCCCAATAATTTTCCCCTTTTCTTAACAAATGTGTGCATATATCGTCAAAGTGGTATTCCTGTAATCAGTGCTGTGTTCTGAGGTGACTGTATAGGACTTCTGATTTAAGAAGAAGCCGATATGAACCAATCGTAAGTATAATATTAACTACGAAGTAAAGGGGGCCCGGGGGTTTCTCCCCCAGAAAGTTTTTGAATTTGTAGTCTCTAAAACGCATTTTAGACGATCTTTGGTAATGTTAGGGGAGAAGAGTATTGGTGGCGCTCCCCTGTTTAATTTTTGAAATAGTAGCTCTAAGAATGCAGTTTCAAACAATCTTTGATGACATTAGAGGGCTCATCTAAGGAAATTTTTCTGATTTGTAATTAGAAATGCATTTTAACTGTCTTTCGCAATATTAAGGGGTCGGGTGCGACTCCCCCCCCCCACCCATTATTCGAAATTGAAACCTTAAAAACGCAAACATTATCTCCAATAATGTTAAGAAGAGGGAGGTTCAGGGTTTCTCCGGCAGATTTTTTTTGCAATTGTAGGGACCAAAACGCAATTTAATACAATCTTTTCGTGATGATATGTGGAGGCGGAATTCAAGGGCATACACCAAGAAATGTTTCTAATTTACACTCTTAAAGATGCATTCTAATTATCTTTGGTAACGGTAGGGGAAAAGAGGTTTGGAGCGTTCCCCCCCGGAATAGTAGCTCTAAAAAAGCTGTTTTAGACGATTTTTGGTGGTGTTAAGGGGAAGAGAGATCAAAAGGCCCAACCCAGGAAATTTTACTAATTTCTAGACTTAAAAACGCATTTTAGACTATCTTAGGTAAGGTAAGGGGTTGAAGAGATTCTGAGGTCCACTCCTGAAATTTTTTCAAAATTGAACTCTTTAAATTGCAAATGTAGGCAATCCATGATTCTCGAGTAACTTTTTGAGGACCAGCAATTTTTCGAAATTGAATCTCCAGAAACGTAATTCTTGAAGATTTTCAATGATGTTAGGGAGAGAGGAGTTCTCCCCTGGAAACATTTTGAAACTTAAGCGCTAAAACGAAATGTAGGCCGATCTTGAACAATGTTGATAAAAATGAGAGGTGGGAGACCCTCCCCTGAAAACTTTTACAAGTTATTTTTTAAAACCTGATTTGTAGACAATCTTTGGTAATATTAACAAGAGGAGTGGTTTGGAGAGTCCCATATTGAAAAGGGAATGAAGAGTAATTACATAGCACTGCATAAAATGTGGTTAAAACTTAAATATAACTTTAACTTAATGCACGATCATTAAATGTATAACTTTTTATTGGACACTTACTAACACGTATTCCTTTTCTTTCTTCCATGGGGGAAGTAAACACATCTAACAAGACCAGCCTTGTATGCTAAATGAACCCAAATATTTGGTAACACTTGATATTTTTGAAATTTCCGTGGGATGGCCATACCCTACCTCTGGCATTGTTTCCCTTCTTGTTAGACTTCACATGAATTACAATGAAGTTTTTTTTTCTTCAATTTAAGCAAGGAAAGAGGGTTTAAAAAACTATACTTTAAACTTCCTCAGTGCGGTTTTATGGCTCTCGGCACTTTTTATAGTCTTGAAAGACTTTGAGGAATAAAAGGATTTTTTTATATTTCGCTCTAAAAAAGGTTTTTAACTATGTTTAAAACTTTATCAGGGTGGCCATGGCCTCCTTCTCATTATTTTCCTTATTGTTAGACTTAGTATGTATTATAAGGGAATTATTTTAAATTTTTGCTCAAAAAAGTGTTTCTAACTATTCTTGAAATTTTCTCCAAGGGGAGGGGGCCATGGCCCCCTCCCTGGATCTGCCCATAGCAGAACTCTTCATGAAGAAAAAAATAATTAGGGAAAAGTGGGCACACGTGGGCAGTTTTTTGCTTTATCCAAAAATCTAACCCTTTTCATTTTATTTTTTCCATTTTTTTACAAACCCTAATCTTACACCCAATATAGCTTCCAATGTGCATGCTCAAATATTAGGAGATTGGGTTTGGAATTTCATTACAAGATCTATGTTCTATTTTTAACAATAATAAATAAAACATTTTAATTCTCAAATGTAAAAGAGACTTTGATTGCTTGTTACCTTTTCAACCCTTAACTACTCCATCAATTATCATGAAACTTTGTATACATGTTGTCAAGGATGCCAGGGTAAATATAGGGTACTTTTCGTTTAGAAAAAAAAGTGTTTTAGTAGTTTTATTAAAATTTTAAAGGAATTCTTAAAATCGAGAGTTTCTCATAAAAAAGGGGCACATTTTTTTTTTGTTTTTGCAGTATGTCAAAGCCCTTAAGAAGCTTGACTTTACCCGAAGTTCAAGGTTTTAAATCAAAGACCTAATCGGGACCTAAACCGAGGGAAAGTCATTTTCAGATTCCAGACATGGCTTAACTTGATTTTTAATGACTTATATCCACAGCTTATGTCCGATGTCACGACCAAATTTGGCAGGGAGGTGCTTTTACACTGGAAGGAGGGCAGGGGAAGATACAGAAAAATCTTTTGGAGGGGGCCTGAGAAATTGAACCCCCCCCCCACTACCATACACTGTTTTTTATCAAAGTTTTCATGATTTTTTTTAAAGATTCCTTTAGGCCAATGAATCTACTATAAGTACATAGATATTATGCCCTAATATACTTTGAATGTGGATGCAAAATATCTTTTATATTTCAAGCCAAATAAATAGTATACCCAACATAATGTGAACAATATGCAGATGCTACACAATAAACACGAGGGTAAGGTTCTTTAAAACAAAAACCCATACCTCATTTGAGTTTTTATAAATTAATTCATTTTATGCCTACAAAATATTATATAATTGAGGAAAACATAGCTTTATAACATTTAAGTTTTAATGAAAAATTCAGAAACTATTTCTGTGTGAGTTTCAAAGCAGTTGCTGATTTGTTCTTAAAGCCATGATGCAGTTGAGAAAACATACTGATTCCACATTCTGTTTCCATTAATATCATGATTTTACCAAAAAACTACCATATGATTTCTTTTATTTTCAATTTTTTATAAGCTGAGAAAGAAATGTAATTTATTGCAAATAGTTTCCTGTATCAAAATAACTCTTTTAGGAACTAACTATTTAAAAAAAAATCTACAGAGAAGTCAATTAATTAATGATAAATAAAATAGTTAAATTAATTCATCCTTTAAAAGGGGGGGGGTGGCACGGGCCCCGGGCTTCTCCTAAAATCTGCTACTGAAGGAGGTGAATGCCAAAAAGTACCAACTGTTTGCATTTTAATTTTATGACTCAAAACTGGCCTAAAATGGCTCTTTCTAGTAAAAATAGTTATCAGATTGGCCCAATTATATTCTCTTTCGTAAGACTGCAAAAAAATCTCTTTGGAAGATTTCCTTCCTTTTGGATTTGAAGCAACCAATGCCCTAACATTACCTAGAGAAAACTAAGGGAAAATCAATTTGAAATTTATCAACTGCAGCGAGCTCAGATTGAATTAAATTGATTGAGAAAAAAAATCTGTTGCCATTTTTTCTCGAGTGTGAGCAAATAAAGTTCTTGCTTTTGCTTTGAGGCTTTTCATGTAATCAAGATATTAATTATTTTTCTTTGACTTACTAATTTTTTTATATGGGCAGAAAAAAAACCATCAATGACATTAATGGAGACTTTTACTATTCACGTTAATCAAAAGGAGACTTTTAAATTTGCTGTTAACATTGCTTGAGAAGTTTTGATGCTGATAGGGATTTTGAGGGAGTGAAATCGTTTTTTTAATGGAGACTTTTAGAGATCTTTTTCAAAGTGGAAGTTTTTGAACCTTCTGCTACAATTCTGATGGCGATTAAAAGAGAGAAAGCTGTTGTTGTCTTGAATTTTTTTTATCAATCTGAAAGGTGTTTTTTAAACTACAGTGAAACCTGGTGTATAACGATACTGTCTATAACAATAAACCTGTCTATAACAATATTTTCCTTGGTCCCAGAAAAATGTCAGCATGAATAATCAATCTGTCTATAACGATAACCTGTCAATAACAATATTTTCCTTGGTCCCAGAAAAATGTCAGCATGAATAATCAATCTGTCTATAACGATAACCTGTCAATAACAATATTTTCCTTGGTCCCAGAAAAATGTCAGCATGAATAATCAATCTGTCTATAACGATAACCTGTCAATAACAATATTTTCCTTGGTCCCAGAAAAATGTCAGCATGAATAATCAATCTGTCTATAACGATAACCTGTCAATAACAATATTTTCCTTGGTCCCAGAAAAATGTCAGCATGAATAATCAATCTGTCTATAACGATAACCTGTCAATAACAATATTTTCCTTGGTCCCAGAAAAATGTCAGCATGAATAATCAATCTGTCTATAACGATAACCTGTCAATAATATTTTCCTTGGTCCCAGAAAAATGTCAGCATGAATAATCAATCTGTCTATAACGATAACCTGTCAATAACAATATTTTCCTTGGTCCCAGAAAAATGTCAGCATGAATAATCAATCTGTCTATAACGATAACCTGTCAATAACAATATTTTCCTTGGTCCCAGAAAAATGTCAGCATGAATAATCAATCTGTCTATAACAATAAACCTGTCTATAACGATATTTTCCTTGGTCCCAGAAAAATGTCAGCATGAATAATCAATCTGTCTATAACGATAACCTGTCAATAACAATATTTTCCTTGGTCCCAGAAAAATGTCAGCATGAATAATCAATCTGTCTATAACGATAACCTGTCAATAACAATATTTTCCTTGGTCCCAGAAAAATGTCAGCATGAATAATCAATCTGTCTATAACGATAACCTGTCAATAACAATATTTTCCTTGGTCCCAGAAAAATGTCAGCATGAATAATCAATCTGTCTATAACGATAACCTGTCAATAACAATATTTTCCTTGGTCCCAGAAAAATGTCAGCATGAATAATCAATCTGTCTATAACGATAACCTGTCAATAACAATATTTTCCTTGGTCCCAGAAAAATGTCAGCATGAATAATCAATCTGTCTATAACGATAACCTGTCAATAACAATATTTTCCTTGGTCCCAGAAAAATGTCAGCATGAATAATCAATCTGTCTATAACGATAACCTGTCAATAACAATATTTTCCTTGGTCCCAGAAAAATGTCAGCATGAATAATCAATCTGTCTATAACGATAACCTGTCAATAACAATATTTTTAATCAGGTTCCAACAGTGTCGTTGCACACAGGTTTTACGGCATTTTCCTAACCTAGATAGACATTTTTAGAGGGACTGATGATGTTATTAGAAAACTGTAACGCTAATGCAACATTCACACTGCGTCCGCACATCCGTCAACGACGTATACTTTTCTCCCTAAAACCAGTTTTCAGCCAGCGTTGCCATGGCAGCAAGCCATACTGAGCGGGACCCGTCAACGTGCCTAAAAGCCAGATATCTGACGGCTCTGATGTCCGTAGAGTTGGGAGTCACATTTCATTGGTCTCCGCGAGATGAGCGCTTTCTCGCTATTGGCTGAGAGTATCGACATGTGCTTTACGCGGGTTCGAATGTATGAATGCGTCCCCCTGTTCGGAAAATGTGAGTGTGTCCGCTTGACGTGGCGAACGTGATGTGCGGACGCTGTTTGAATGTTGCATTATTCTAACAGGGAATTTCTTGGAAACAGAAGCCCATATCATAAAAGGAAATTTTAAGGAATGTTTTTCTTTTTCTAATGGAGAGTTTGGGAGACTAATGGGATTTTTTAGGTGCTGTTGTGTAACAGGGAACTTTAAGGACTATTGTCCTCAGTCAATAAAGGATTTTTAGAGACTAATGTCAAGTCGAGATTGTACTGGAGATTTTTGGGGGAAGTAGTCCTAATTCTAGTGAAGATTCAAATTGATGTTATTGTGGGAACATTGCCTTTATTCTAATAATTTATGTTTCTCCTTATTCCTTAAGGAATATTGATTTTTAGGGGAGGGTAAACTTTTTTTTTTGAAGTTTTCTCATTCAAATGGGAATTTTCAGTGGCTAAGGAACATACTTTATTGGGGATTTTTATTAATTGTTGCCATTATTTCAACCTTTAGCAACATTCCATTATTTAATTTTCTTTCATTTAACTCTGATTGTTGAACAGGCGTCACTTGACATAAGTTTTATTTTTGAATAGGCCCACAGACACTGGGCAATGAAGTTAGCAATATAATAAAACTTGATTTTAAGAAGTCAATAATCAAAATGTACCAAAAACTTTGCCTCACAAAAGGCTTCAATTTACTTAAAAAAATTAGAAAACAATCTTAATTTTTCATTAATTTAATATTTAGTAGGATATTATTCAACCTCCACCACAGCTTTTGAACATCTGGGAATAAAATTAACTGTTTTTTTTTTTTTTTTTAATTTCTCAATGAGTGTTCAACTAAAGTTTGAGCACTCACTGCTTTGTTTTTTGTTTCAATGTCCTATTTTCATAATCTAACCAGACTCGTCATTTCAAAGTTTTCCGAGGGGAGAGCAAGGGGTATGAAATCAATGTATTCTATAGGAAAAAAGCAAACATGCATATTTACATAATGTCATCAAAATCCAAGGGGTTTTGAAGACATTAAGTAATAGGCTGCATTATGTAATAGACATTGTGAAAACTTGCATTTGATTGAATTTGATGATGATATGTATCCTCACTGATCCAACTAAGTTCTTAAGATTTAATTCGTCACTTTTTTACCTGAATATTTATTTTCACTCGACGTTAAATCCCGGTTATCACAAATTTGCCATTTCAACTGCGCTTGCGCACGGACTTAGCTGATTTCAAAAATCTTGCTAAGATTAATTACAAACATTTTAAGCTTGGTAATAAACATGAGATGGCAACAGATAAAGATTAAAAATCATACAGTTTTCTCTGTTAGTTTTTAGGCCTCGATAAAAATTGAATTTTGCGTCTTAATTATTAATGGATTCGGTGTCTGATTTGTCTGTCCCTTTTCAGGACCAAATTTTTAACCTCAAAAGAGCGTACTAGAATTGCAGCATCACTTCTAATGCAAAGCCGAACCCTCAACCTAAATAAAAATATATAATACTAAGTTATTTACGCCTAACGTAAAATATCCGCAAAAGACGGATTTCTGTACTAATATTCCAGCCATTTTTGAAGTACACAACGTGTTTTACATTTATGTTAAATAAATATTTCCAAACTAATAAATATTGAAGTGTCGTTTTTCTCTTAAGATTATCAGTTATTCATATCCGTAGTTTCATATAATGTATCATGAAATCGCTGTGAAAATATTCTAACGCATTCATTAATTTGGTGGGACTGTCGCTCAGCCTAAATATAAACAAGCAGCACGAAATCTTAAAACAGAAAGCCCAAAAAGCTAAGTCAGCGCGCAAGCGCAGTTGAAATGGCAAATTTGTGATAACCGGGATTTAACGACTAATTTTATTTTCAAGGGTATTTACCTGGGTAAATGCCCAAAATGGATAGATATTTATTTGAGCTTTTAGTCAACTCTATTCACACAAAATACCCATATTTGTTAATATGATATTGTAATAGATTTTAAATGTGCAGGTAGGATAAATATTGGAACCTGAGCCAAATTTTTAATCAAAAGAAAAAAAAAGACATACATCATCATGTATTTTTTTTTAACAGAAGTCTTGATGTAAATATCAATATTTTTTGACTACTAATTTCAAATATTTATTTCGACAATGAGAGCAGTTTTAGTTGATCAAATGAAATCGATCACTTCTGTCGAACAGCATAACAATCAGTGCTGTTTCTTACAGATTTTACAAAAAGATCAAAATTACAAATTAAGTTTCTAGGCAGTATATAGTACCTGTTTCAGCTCAATCTATACTCCTCCGGAAAACTGTTTTCAAGAGCTATGGAGAAGATTTGAGTTTGATTATTTACATGATTCAGCGACCAGCAATCCTATGTACTTCATAATGTGTTAAAAGAAACAAAAAAAAACAATGCGAGACTTTTTTTTTGTATTAACAGAGACAGACAAAAGTCATAGTGGAAGTTACTAACATATCAAATCTGCTTTGGTTGCGTTCGACGAACCTCACCGGTCGACCGGTAAGTAGTCAGTTACAAACCGCAGCGTTCAATCATCTATCGGTTGCCTCACCGGTTACCATTTTAAGCTGTTGATTGGTTGATTGTAGCACGTGATCATTAGTTGTCACGTGATTAACTAACCGGTCGCTCTCGGTCGTGTTCGTCGAACGCAACCTTTGCGTTCGGAAACAGCCCACCACATGCTACCGTTCCCTACTTCCGAACGTGCCCTGAAAATGTCCCCGAAAAACCACAACCTAGAGTCACCACAACCTGACCATCGGTGGACTCTTCCGAGCGACCGGTTCGTTAATCACATGACAGCTAATGATCACGTGCTCCAATCAACCAATCAACTGCTTAGAATGGTAACCGCTGTGGTAACCGGCTGATCATAGAACGCTTCGGTTAGTAACCAGTTACTTACTGGTAGAGCGGTGAGTTTCGTCGAACGCAACCTTTGTTTCCATTTCCGTTTCCATAACATTGATGCATGACGGGACGTCTGAGTTTTCGTTGCAGTTGCGTGCTACGTTCGGTTAGGGACCGAAAGATTCTGAAAGCGTCAGGGTGAAATAATGCAATATCTTTGCTTTTCTACTTGATTTTCGTTCATGCTGCCATCTAGCGAACACATGTATGAGTATCAATCAATATTAATTATAAAATAAGGTTGAAAGCCCTTAATGTTGTCTTCTTTTTTGTTCGGTATTCATTTATTTTTTATAATTAGCCAAAATATAAATATTTCAAGAATTAAAAAGGTTACATTTAGCGTTTATGATGGAAAAAAATGAAAAATAGACTTTTTAATTTACAAGCATAATTATTTACTTTAGTGCAATCTTATAAAGAAAAGAGAAGAAGAATGTATTATTTCTGGTTACACTTGGTGTAAATGGGTGAATAAATAAATTTTCAAATTTAGTAACATATAAACATGATAAAATTCAAATTGCCTATAATTGTTAGTAATAATAAAACTATTCAAAGAGACAGGAATAAAGTAGCATTATTAAACGTTTTCTCATTTGGGTTATTCTGAATAAATACATTGTGCATTTGCATGAAATAGACTTAGGATATGTAAGAGCTACGATTCATAAAAGGAGTAATTTAAAATTCTACGACAAACATTCGACGTTCTTGGGAATTGGTATTTGTTACATTTGGAGGATGTAAAATTAATCCTCTGAACAAAAAAATTAATGTAACCTCAACTGATGAAAGTACTCAATAAACTTCGGTAAAAAATATTTTAGAAATGAATAAAAAAAGTATTGATGGAATTATTTTCTTCCTATTCATTTACTTTTTACACTTAGTATTCATTATTAATTAATGCTAGGTGAAAATAACTATGTACAACAGAATAAAAGTTATAAAACTAGTTTGTTGATAATCATGTTTTTAAAAAGTGAAAAAGGTGCTGAAAAATGTCAGTTAATTAAAAGTGAGCAACGAAAATTTTTAATTGGAAAAAAAATTCAAATTTGTTTACAACAAATTTAATGATGAACATATCAGTTTAAAATATAAGTTTCAGTTTTACATCAAATACAAAAAAAAAAAAAAAAAAGCCCTCAAACATTTTAGTCTGGAAGACGCTCATATGTGAAACATTTTCTATGTTAAAATTCTACATGAAAATATTTTTATTGTAATAATGATAAAGGTTATTAGAAATGACCACTTAACATCAGGGTTTGTGATTTTTTAATTTTCTATTTGAATCAAAAAACTCGGATTTTTTTTATTCAGTTTTTTTTTTTTTTAAAATCTTGAAACATTTGTAGATTAAGGTTGGTTGGGGTACTGGGTCACTGCGGTAAGTGAGTCACCCCCCTAAAACTGAAATAATCACAATCAACTCTTCAAACTCTCTTCAACTCTTCCAAACTCTTTTGCACAGATCTTGTTCAATTCCATCACAGTAATTGGTTTAGCATATATTTGGGTCGTGAAATTTTTCTAAGTCATAGCACTTAGTCAAAAAAAAATTCTGATTTTTTTTTTTTTTTTTTTTTTTTTTTTTTTGCGAGTTCAAGCAACATTTTTCAAAGAAATGTTTCAAGGTTAGTTTTTATTATTTTTATGATAGTTAATTTTTCACTTATAGTATAACTTAAAGTTCATACAGCAACAAAAATTTCTGAATAAAATATTATTAAAAAGTGTTTAAGAGGAGGGGTCCCACTTACCCCGTGCATTTTTGCTATGTGTGGTAAGTGTGGTATTATACCTATCTACTAAGTAAGTGGGTATTATATCTACTGTTCCCCTATAATAATGGGGGTTTCAAAATAAAGAGCAACTCTGATTAAGTATTTGTATTGGCGAAATACAAGACAAGTATGACGACTTAGTATAGTTGAGCTAAAAACTGCTAAAGCTGGTAATTATGTATTTGTGAAACGTTCGATTTAAGTAGGTCTAATGTTGGAAGTTGATGATACAAATTAAAAATAGTGTTGAATTTTCAAGAACGAATAGAAATAGTGACACTTTTTATTAGCATTGTGCAGATGATGTTGGGATAATTACTGAGGATGAAACGATAATGGTTCTTTTTTACAAAGGCGCAGTCATTTAGTGTTCCCAATTATTTTTTTTTAACTTATAATTTTGGCAAATTTACTCAAATGGATCTTAATCAACTGTATAACGTCAATTAAACACACCTTTATATGTAAAAGTAAAATATATATCCCTATAGACTTTCAATAAATTTCACAAATAAAATTGATTTGTTTTTCGTTTTAAAATTTTCGTGATACAGATTTAAAAGACAGTAAATATCTTATAAATGGATGATGCATTTACAAAAAAAAAAAAAAAAAAATCACACTAAAAATGTACCGCACAGCATTTTTAGATATGCTTCATTTAAATTTAAATTAAAGGGGGTGACCCATTTACCCCTTACTCACGCCCGGCTTCTGGGGTAGGCGGTCGCCTAGTGTGGCAGATTTTAGGGACGGCAAATATCGAAGTATGAAAATCTGTTTCAGCGCCATAAGATTCACTGCTTCAAGGCTAAAAGTACAAATAATTTAGAGTGTGTATCAGTGCTTGGACATGCAAAGCATAGTTTGGAATATAACTGAAAATTCAATTTAATTTTAGAGGCGGCAAATTGCGTGGTTTAAAAGTCTTTTGAAAATATTAACATCCCTTTCAATGATATAAGATGCACTACTTTATTAATGAAAAAGACAACTTAAAGTGTGTACCACAGCTTGGATATGCAAAACCCATATTATTATTTCATATTATGATTATTATTATTCAATGGGGGGTGATTGGGGTGCAGCACTAGTCAATATCGCCTAGGGCGGCAGAACTACTAGAGCCGGCCCTGCCCTTACTATGGGGTAAGTGAGAGCCCCGTCCGATTTTTTAAAAAATATAATCGTTAAGAATATTTAAAGCATTATTTTAGAAAATAATGAAGAACTTTTGTTTATTAATAGTATATAAGATAAAATAAGACAATAAGTTTAAAATTTTTTGTTTCAAAACTTATGCATAAGTTTTCAAAAACGAACTATTCTCAAAAGGGGTCCCACTTACCCCAACCAACTCTACTTTACATTTAAAAACATAATATACTTCCCACACAATAAGTGAAACAGCAACTTTTTAGCTGTTTAGTATTTCATGGCAGTAGCTATGTTTGAATAATAAGTAGACCAGTTTTAACACAAATAATGTATTGTAACGGATTCGGTGCGACTTCCACTTTCTTGAAATGAAAACACAGTTCTTGATAAAAACACAGGAAATTTATTTACACTATGTACAGGAAAGATCTTCAACAACTGCTAAATTATTCATCAGCAATTAAGCAATTATCACACAACACCGTAAACTCAACGTTTACACACGTATTTACTTCCAAATACGAAAACAACACAGCGAGATGCCTCGCTATCAACAGAGCAAAAATCTTCTCAGTTCGAAAAATCAATCGAAACTCACTGTTTATCCATCGCTAACGGCTTAAATACACCGAAAAGAAATTTCTCAAATATTCCACACGCTTCTGTAAAGTAGTAGACCGTTATCAATGAAAAGAAAGAAAATAGGGGTCGTATAATTTAGCCGAATGAAAAAGGGGTTGTATATTCATTACGGGAAACTATTTACAGGTTACGTTCCTACAATAATTACTATTTACAGAATTTGTAACAGTATGATTCAAAATAAATTTAACGTTTAAAATTTAAAAAAAGGTTCATCCTAGAATTTTTATTTTGAACTTTTGGTGCAAGTCTAGAGGCATAGTCCATAATAATAAATTTTTATCATAAAATGTCTGTACATGTACATTGTGCATAGTAATCTACAAATTTTCCCCCAGTCTCTTCTCCCCCTTTTTTCAAGCAGTTTTCAAGTATAATTTTCTCTCTCTTTTTTTTTTGACTGAAAACTGTCACACATGAGGATAGAAGTCTTACAATGACAATTAGAAATCCTTCAGAACAAATTTTGACTATCAACCGCTAGTTTTCAACTCTAGCTGCTCCCTCCCCCCTTCCCTCAGCTACTACCATCAATCCTTCAACTATATACTTCTAGGAAACATTGGTACCTCTATTTCCTATTATTATATGTTTCATTCTTTTTAGAAGTAAAAATCTTAAAATTTGGCAATTTTCTATGTTTATCAGCTTAGAGTCGACAAAAGTTCTGAAATAGATTTAATTGGGGTGAATAAGGCAACTGTTAAAACTTGATGATAAACCAGTCTGAACTGATGAACTTTTTAGCTTGCTCTTAAAATTAGCATTAGTTCTCTAAATATTCAATAAGTTCTTAAGATTCATAAATACGATGTAACGTTTAGATAAGATGCGATTTTGTTTAACGCTTTGCTTAATCAGGGGTGCCCCTCATCCTAAAGGGAATGAGCACACACCCGCTAAATGTCACGAAGTGACCCCCCCCCCCCTCCCTCCCCCAAGAGCTCCCCAAAATTGAGAAAAATGGTCCTAAAAACACCCTCCCTCCTAAAACTTTCAATGGATCAGCCTGCGGAATGACCCTTTCCCCTCCCTTGGTGGGCACCCCTGGCTTAATGAGAAGGTTTCTATCATCATGTACATTTTTAGTGTAAAATAATGTGTTAAACAATTACTTTACTTAATAAGTTTACTCAACTACTTTACTTAAAGTCATGGTGTATAAGAAAAAATGCAATTTTTTATGTATACTTTTTTCCGAAGTGTAATTTTGAAATAAAAGCAATTTTGCAAGAATAATCTATGTAGTTTAGCCAGTTGAAGTTAAGATTGTATAATGTACTGCAGTTAAATTTAGTGCAATACATTCTAAAAATTCAAATTTAATTAATAAAAATAAAATTAACTGATTTTAATCAATGATTTTGTCAAAACAATTTCTTGATTCAAATCAACGGTTTATTTTTTCTAAATTACTTAATTTAATCCAAATTATGAACACATTGAGTATCAAAAAATTATAATAATTAGGATTAAAAAAAAAATAGTGCTTATATTTTAATATTTTGTTGTCAGTCAAAAACTTTTTTTTTTTGCGTTTTCTTAAATTAGACAAGTGCATGCTGGGCAAAGTGACATAGTTCAATTCGCTTACTTAGTCAATCATTTTAAGTATTAATATATTAATTAACTAACAATTGCCTTTCAGAACTTTAGTCGACTCTGAGCTGATAAACATAGAAAATTGTCAAATTTTAAGAATTTATCTTGAAAAAAGTATAAAAGTTATAATTCCAGGAAATATAGTAGCACCAATGTTTCCTAGAAGTAAAGTTGAATGATTGTTGGTAGTAGCTGGGGAAAGGGGGGGGGGGGGTCAGACCAGCTAGAGTTGAAACCTAGTAGTAACGAAATTTGTACGCAAGGATTTCTAATTGTCATTGTAAAACTTCCATCATCATGTGTGACAGTTTTCTTTTTATAAAAAGAGAAAATTCCGTTTGAAAACTGCGTGAAAAAGGGGAGAGAAGGGACTTAGAAAAAATTCTAGATTGCTATGCACAATGTCCAAACATTTTATGATAAAAATCTACTATGAACTATGCCTCTGGACTTGCACTAAAAGATCAATAATGATAATGGATATCTACAAATGTTTCAAGACTAAAAAAAATCTAAATAAAAAAATCCGAATTTTTTTATTTAAAAAAAATTAAAAAATCACAATTCCTGATGTTAAGTAGTCATTTCTAACCTTTATCACTATCACAAACTATTTGCATAAAGAATTTTAACATAGAAAATGTTTTTCACATATGTTTTTTACATATATTCTTGCAGAGTAAAATATTTGAGTGCTGTTGCCTGCAGTTGATGCAAAACTGAAACTCATATTTTTAACTGATATGTTCATCATTATATTTGCTGTAAACGAATTTGAATTTTTTTTTTTTTTTCATTCAAAAATTTTCGTTGTTCACTCTTAATTAACAGACATTTTTCAGCACCATTTTCATTTTTTAAAAATATGATTATCAACAAACTAGTTCAATAACTTTTATTCTATTGTAAGTAGTTATTTTTCACCTGGCATTAATTCATATGAATGTTAATTGTAAAAAGTAAATGAATAGAAAGAAAATAATTCTATTAATGCTTCTTTTTCATTTCTAAAATACTTTTTAGCGAAGTTGACTGAATACTTTCATCAGTTGAGGTTACATGAACTTTTTTGTTCAGAGGGTTAATTTTACATCCTCCAAATGTAACAAATACCAATTCCCAAGAACGTTCAAATGTTTGCAGTTTTTCATCCAATTTTAAATTACTGTTTTCATGAATCGTAGCTATTACATATATTAAGTCTATTTCATGTGAATGCGCGATATACTTATTCAGAATAACACAAATGAAAAAAACCTTTAATAATGCTCTACCTTATTCTTGTCTATTTGAATAATTTTACTATTACTAACAATTGCAGGCGATTTGAATGTTATCATGTTGAAATATTACTGAATTTGAAAATTTATTTATTCACCCATTTATACCAAGAATAACCAAAAATAATGCAATCTTCTTCTCTTTCCTTTATAAGATTGCACTATCTAATGTAAATAATTATGCATGTAAATGAAAAAGTATTTTTTCATTTTTTTCACCGTAAACAAAATTATTAGCCTTTTTAATTATTCGAATATTTATATTTTTGCTAATTATAAAGAATAAATGAATACTAAAAAAAGAAAGAAGGAGAACCTCCATTAATAGGGCTTTGCAACCTTATTTTTATAATAATTATTGACCGATACTCATACATTTATCCACTAGATGGCAGCATGAACGATAAGAAAATCATAATGAAAAGCGAAGATATTGCACTATTTCACCCTGACGCTTTCAGAATCTTTCGGTCTCTAACCGAACTTTTGCGTGCTATGTTATTGGAAAGTCGGAGGAAGGTACCTTTGACTCTTTATGGAGAATTTTTTCTTGAACTTTGGTAAGAACATCTTATTGTGAACATGCCATTTCAATTTTACACTTAATTTCGATTTCTCATGTCCTTATTTGAATTTTAATGTGTCCTCTTGTCCTCTCCCATTAGGGTTATTGTGCTTCTGTTTCTATTAACTTCACACTTATTACGACACTACTGCAGTTTTTATGTTTTGTAAGTTTGAAAGGGATTTGTAGAAATGCGGAAGGTCTTGTGAATGATTATTTTCTGCGATTTTGTTAACTTGGTACTGAATCTTTTTGAACCGTGCTCAAACGTGTTTTCCAGTGGCCGCACCTCACATTTAGATGAATCTCACTGGCCAAAACACAAAAAAGCTAAACTGTTATTTGAATGTTTTCAAATAGCATTTTTGTATATTTTAATGATATTGGAAAAAGCAGGCAAGGTAAGAAATTTACGAGAGAAGAATTAGTGTTATCATTACTGCATCATCAGGGGTGCCCCCTCTAAATATCGCAAAGGACCCCCCAAGGCAAGAGCCCCCCTAAAAACTTCAATTGCGCAGTCTGTGCCAAGACACCCTGCCCCGCCCCCCAGGTGGACAGTCCTGGCGTCATTATTTTATTAATAAGGAAGTTATGTATGTTTTTTAGAAGCCAATTTCCGACTATTTGGAGTTAAATTTGACATAATCGGTCCTAATACCAAAGTATTAAATGAAGATGATTGGTTATTTTGGAAGGCTGTAGAATATATTTTTCGATTCATAAATATTGAACATAACAAGCCATATGAATCAGCTTCACAGGCCATATATAGCCCGGTTTGGTCATCACTGTCTTAAACGAACTGGTGCTGTCTGCAAATGATGTCCCGCTTTGAGGGGGAGGGTTTCATGGTATTGTCACATGGAAGAGAAAAAATGGTTAAGAAGGTGTGAGGGCATGCATTTTTTCAAAAACAGTATGCTTGTGACACACAGGTAACAGAGGAAAGGAAAAAGTTAAGTGACACTTTGACAAAAGGGGATCTAATTTGCTGAAAAAGTGACATCATTAATGGATTGTCCCTAAGTATATCTAAATAAAATATACCATAATTGCAATATAAGACAAAAGAAGTTTAAAATGAAGAAGACAATAAGTGGAAAGATTAATTTGCTTTTTTACAGTAGATCCTCATTCATCGATGTCGCCAGTCAATCTTGACTAAATTTGTAGCTTAAATTTTTTTTTGTATTCACTTACATAATTGAAAATTATAATAGCAAGAATAAAACTACAACTATGCTGAACATTTACTCCTGTATAGATTGTCTCCATGTATTAAAAAAAAAAAAGTAACATCTAAGAATTTCAAATTTTGTCTGTGGCGGGCCTGGATCCAGGAGACACCATAACACCTCAGTCCCTGAGATTTTCCACCGAGGGTTTTTTTTTTTTTTTAAGTGAAAAATTTCCCATAGCCTTCAACATCCTATGTCATTTGAAAAAACTTTTTCTGCGTCTGACTTGTTCCAATTTTCTCCATTAATTAGAATGGCCGATATAAGGGTTTCTAATTTAGTGCAAGTCCTAGGCACAACTCAATTCAAACCTGGAATTAAAGAGTATAATCCTCATATAAATAATAGCCGATGATCGAGTGATGAAACGGCATATGCGCTGCATAATAATTTCGTAATATATTTTGGTAATGTTTAATATGCAGAGAAAGGCTTTATTGCAGGGTTGGCCGGATTGGACCCAATTGGGTTGGATCCAATGGGTTTTTTTGAAAAAACCCATTTAAAAAAAACCCATCATTTAGCCCACTTTTGGGTTTTTTTAAATTTTTTGAGAAGATTTTAGAAAAAATTGATTAATTTAAATACTTTCGCAATTTAAACTTATTTTTTATTTGTTCTTTACCACAGACAATGGATATAAAAAAATGAATTTTGAACTTAAATAGTATTTCTTAACTCTTGACAGCATTAAAAAAATACTTCAAAGATTTTAAATAAATATATTTAACTTCTTTCTTTAACTGGTCAATAAATAACTCAAACTATCTTGACTAAGTCCTGTCACGTCTAATTTTCTCAATATTTGTTGATTGTACAGAGGAAACTACTCTAGCTAAAAGGCTTTCATGTGAATTATTTTCTGCAAACTAACACGTCACAAATCTCAAATAAACAAGGTATATTTTTTAGAAATTAACAGGTTTCTCAAACGGTCAGACAGAAAACAGAATGGGATGTACAGTATTTTCATTATCATACGAAAAAGATTAATATTTTTTACTCTGTACACAGAAATAGAAAAACAGGCAACATAAAGTTCAAAGAAATGTCTTGATTAAGCTGAAATTCAGTAAAAAGAGATTTTTTAACTACCTGAGGTTCTACAGTAGTTTTGCATAACCAATAAAGTAATATGCAAAAAAAATGTAGTAATTAAAAACGAACAATAGATTTTATCACTCGAGAAGTAACTTTGCCTTAACTGTTGGTAATCATGGAAACTAAAAAATCTGAAACTTCACCATTCTTGGGTTTTGTCGTCTTTTATACTTTTCTTCAGAAAACGCTGAATTTTAACTAGTTTTCCAGCTTTCTTTACCCCAAGACAATTTTTGGGCTTTGTCCATATACTTACGCTACAATATGTTACAAGTACCCCACATTTTCCCTAAAAAAAAGACAAAAAAAAAAAAAAAACACATTTCTTTAAAAAAAACCCAGCTTTAGTTGGGTTTTTTTTTTGGGTTTTATTTAAAAAAACCCAAAAAAACCCTGGGTCAATGGGCTTTAAAAAAAAAAAAACCCGGGTTTTTGCCAACCCTGCTTTATTGTGACAAGGCTGAACTCGATCCGGTAACTTAACTGTTTTACTGGTAAGACTTTCATTTTAATAAAACAAAGAAACCAAAACAATTAACACTATCTACTGGAGTTTAGGGTTAATCCACTAGTGTTAGGGTTAAAATTTAGACAAACAAAATATCACCAAACAAACAACTGCTTCGTTCAAATGTAGAAACAATTTTCACCCGTCATTTCATGACCGGCGATTTTCTAGTATTAATAGAGAGCTTAAAATTAGGCTAGTATTTTGAAATCTGAATCAAAAGTAGAGCAAAACAATATAAAAATTTTAAACGGCTCAAAATTATAAGTAGAAAATTGACTTAAAGTGAAAATTCCAATTTTGAGTAAAGACAGAAAATGCACCGTTTTGTAAACAGAATTTAAGTTGTAGTCACTAGCCCAGTGTCTTTAGATGGTTTTAGCAATAACTGGCTGCATTTGCTGATAGGCAGATTTCACATCAAAAAAACAATGTTATTTATCAAAATTAAGTGATTTTATGAACGATTTTGCATTTCAGACAACCATTAGGTGCTCATCAACATTCACATTTAGAATGAAAAAAATAAATGGAAAATGAGGAGTATTTGTATAAGCGATGTTTAGACTAGTACAATATGGGAACTTCCGCTCTCAGCGATGCTGAAGGGATGAAGTTCCATTCACGAAAAAAACATTTTAGTAGCCAATAACAGAGCCAATACTTACACATCACAATTTCCTTCTGAAAATTTTTGTGTTGCAAGCGAGGGATTCTTGTTAGGTCTAAAATTCTTTACTGGGGAAAAATCGTGTTATAGCCATTTCTTGTAAGTCGGATCGTGTTGTAGCAAGAGTCGACTGTACTAAGTTTTCCTCTTATAATTATGTTTATCTACATTTTACTTGCAATTTTTTCCGAAATTTTGTTTTAATCAGATTGATTTTCAGTAAGTCAATTAAATGTGTTTGCTTTAACTAAATTATAAATTGCTTTTGCGTTTTTTAGGGGTTTTAATCTGTTTATAAATTGCTAAAAAATGTGTTTCAAAAATCTTGTCTATACGTAAAGATAATAATCTTGGAAATTTGATTTTAGGCTTTTTGAGTTGATTCAGTGTGATTTGTTGTAGTGCTATTTGTTACTGAAGAAATCATCTGTATTATCTCTATTCAATAAGCATCAAAAAAGTAAGTTTGAGCATGTTTTATTATTATAATTTTTGCTAGTTTTACCATTGCTTGTATCATAAGTTATTAAAAAATAAATTAAAAATAAGTTTACATTTGTTGATGAAATTTACATTTTTAGACAAATGAAAACTATGTAAAGATAAATATAAGAAGTAAAGCCGATAAAGTTCTTTTAAAAGTTATGCTGTTTCATAAGTTGCTGAGCACTAATTGTCAGAGTATTTATTCCAGGACACAATTTCATTTTTAAAAGTCTGTTTACTGATGTTCATAATATTACCAAAACCTGGGTCAATGCCAAAAACACAACAAAATAATTGTGTACAGATTGCATTATGAAGTGATTATGTAATAGTTAAGGATACAGGGCCCAATACAGGCTGATTTTGCTACCATTTTTCGGTACCTTCACAAAAATCAAATAATAAAATCAGTAGTTTCACAAAAACATTGAAATTTTCACAAAAATTCTCATTTTAAAATATAAAATGTGTTTCTTGCTTTAAAACAAAATATACTCATAAAGTAAAATTATAAGCAGGTTTATATGAACAATCGCTTAAATAGAAACCTTTTTGCAGTATTTTGACTAATTTTTAGCTGTTTCACACCAAAGTGTCTTTATGCAATGTTATCGCAATCTTTAAACATCTGTTTTAAGGAACCGTTTTTCTCATAATTTCCTATATTGTACACAGTACATAGACCATTAAGCTGAAATTACGATGGTATTTTTCGTACTTCTTAGGTTTTCAGTTCCCCCCCCCCCAAAAAACCTGTTAAAAATAATACCAGATGACATTTACACTTTTCGAACTAAAATTTCACTTGTTCCACTACTTCTTTTACAAAAATTAGGATGTGTCTAAAATTTCACAAAAACAATGCTGATAAAAAAAAAACTTTCACAAAAATAGAATGATGCAATACTTTCACAAAAATGGGTAGCGAGAAAAAAATCCTGGTACTCATAGTATAAAAGTTAAGGTAACACTAGTTTCGATATTAGTTCCTTATACTACTTTCACGTACAAAAATGTTTGGCTATAACGTGCTACATGTAATGAAATGATAGCTGCAGTCACCATTTTTTTTCCATAGTTTATAGTATAATGTGCTACTTTAAATAAAAAAAAGTATCGTATATGCTTTCGTATGTAAAAAAAAAAAAAATTGATACAAAAAATGAGGTTATAAAGGTGGAGGAAGGGGGGGGGGCGGATCAACTTATCTGCGGGATTCTCCAAATAATTCTTCAAAAAAACCCTGAAAAACGGATACATTTTCCCTATTTTAGTCCAACTCTTTTAAGCAAATGGTACATTCAGATTTTTAGGATGTGAAGAAAGACATTTTTATGAGGGGGATTAGTTATAGATTTTTACTTGAAACTTGAGTACTAACTAGTACTGAATTAAAGTTTGAAATTCTACTGTTACATTTATTCTCCATACTGCCATAGACTATGTGATATTAATTCAGAAAAAATGTACAAAAAACAACAGTGGACAGTAAACATGTATTTCACTCAAGGTTGGTATGTCATCTACATTTTTGTAATGAGTCTAAGGTGGTAGAAAAATAACATGGCAATTTTAGATTGCCTTGTAATTTTCAAAATGAATACAAGTCCTGGTTTAAATGGTTATTAATACTAAAAGAAGTTGATATTAAACTTGAAGTATCTACTGACCACTGGCTACTTACTAAATATTTGAGTTTCCATGTCTAGTAACAGCATGGGAAATTTCATTAACATAAATAAGGGAATGGACTCATAAAAGTTGGTTATTTCAAATTGTATTAAAAAAAACTTTGAAAATGAAAAAAATAAATCACTCGCAAAAATCAACTATTGACTAATACTTTTGAAAAGAGAAATTGTCAAAAAAGATCATTATCTAAATTAACTGTTATTGTCTTCTGATAAATCAGAGATTTGCTTTTAAGTGCATCCTTATTTGATACAACTATATTTTGCAATATTTTACTGCAAAAATAATCAAGTTGAACAAAATGAATGAACTATTGAACAAAATTACATTGTTATATTGCATATCAGTAGGAAGTATACCTCAAAACTCAAATTCTTAAAATTTAATTAAAAACCCCACAAAATGGAAGCCAAATTTCAAAAAATGATATCCAAACTATGTCAATATCGAAAAACTCTAGCTTCGGTCAGGCAAAAAAATACCTTGGGAGTCGTTAGTGATATCTCCCCTCTTTCCTCTGACCCCATACTTGCTAACGTTTGAATATGATCTTCATTGGAACTTTTCTGTGCACACTATTATTATTTTCTTATCAAAAATTTGCTGAAATTTAATGAAAAATACTTTAAATTACAAATGATGTAAAAATATGAGTGCAAAGTATTAAAATTTCTAATATATTTAACATTTTTGATATGATCACTAAAATTTAATTTTTTTTTAAAGTAATGAAAATAATCCTGAATTAAAGTAACTAGCTACATTTCTAATCCTTAGTAATATTTTACCATCTAAATTCCTAATTTTGATATTCAATCGGTATCTGAAACATCTTGAATCAGTTTTGAGAAAAATTAATATTCTAGCTTAAATTAACTCGGCTGCAACTGGTTTGAAATTCCCGAAAGGGGTGTGGCAAAATACCAGTTGTTTAAGTTCACTGATATGAAATGAGAAAAATTTAAAATAATGTTACGCACAAAATGAGCGATATTCATAAGGTAGAAGCAAACCAAAAGGGAGAAGGATGATGTAATCGGAATGTGTAAAAAAACGTGACTATAAGTTGGCAAATATGCTCCCCTATCTGAAAGTGGAATTTTTAGACAAGACGATAAAACCTGTCCCTTCCATCATCCCTGAGGATCTAATAGCCAATTTTTTAGTGGACAAGAGAGTTTGGGAAAAAATCGTCAAGCTTATAGGTCGGAAAAGGTGGTAGTGATGGCGGGATTAGTGATGGTGACCACCTTGGCGACTTCAATGAAAATAATTGTCACCAAAACACGAATGTCGGTCCTGTTTGGCAACAAGCGACTGCAAGTTTTGAGCTCTAATTAAGAGAAATGGTTATTTTTTCATGGCATAATCTTTTAAGATAAATCTTACTATTATATATGCGAAAGTTTGTCTGTATGGATGTATGGATGTTTGTTACTCTTTCACTCAAAAACTACTGAACAGATTTTTATGAAACTTTACAATAATATAGCTTCTGCATCAGAATAACACATAGGGTAGTTTTCGTCCCGTTATGGGGGGCAAAACCCCCTTAGGGTTGGGCATTAAAATAGAGAATTTATACGAATTCTCTAATATAGGGATGAAAAAAATACTTGCACATATTTACATTATATGTCCATCGAAAGCTCTGATTTTTCTGCTGAAGATGGCACCTATTCGAAATTTCTAAGTAGAATAAAAAACGAGTTATGAGCTTTTTAGTTCCATGTTCGAAGGCTTTCCTCAACTCAATACAGTATTTAGTGTATCATCTCAACTCCCTGTCGATAGCGGCAATTATAGTATTGTTGACTATCTTTGCTTTTCGTGACTGTTCAAGGCTTTTCTCAAATCAAATCTTGAAGTAAGATTTTTGCACAAGATTGGCAAATAATACATGATTTGGCTCATCATTTTCCATTTAAACGGAACTTTAATGTAATTAATGGTTTTTATTACTATTTATGCTGATTGAACACTTACTCATTATCTAATCAATCAGCAGATCGCCAAAATTTTTGCAGAAAGATTTCCGTAACTGATGCATTTGGCAGTTTTTTTCAACGTCGCTGTTTTTGAAGCCGAAGACTACGTCATAATGTTTCTCAGCTTTCACCATGTAAACAAAATATCGCCAATCAAAGAATCTTTAAAAAACTTTTTTTACTATGTTAGGCAAATCCATAAACAGCACAAAAACTTCCATTAATTTTCCTTTTTTGCACAATGTCAAACAATCTCCAAATTTTACTACTTATTTTGGAAACATTTCGGATGAAACTCTTTAGTGCCATTTTATGGTGACCAAAAGTATCTCAGCACCTGGCGATAATATCTCAACGAAAATTAATATTATATCGTTTTACAAAGTAATGAAAGAAGGGGGGGGGAGCATCATCGAAGGTATCCCAAAACGATTCAAGCAAATTCGGTAAAATCGCACCAAGAGCCCACAATGATTGAAATTTCCCAAAATAACTAAAGCAAGTATAAGGGGATTACGAGCGCGGCTATATTTTTTTTAAAACTTCGTACTTTAATAGCCATACAGAGAAGGTTTTAAACTCCATGTTAAAAGAAAAGTATCAAGAGATTAATCTTTTTAAACACGAGAAGATTAATTTCATGTTTTGGAAATTTGTATATGCTTAAATATAGTGCTTTCGTTTCTAAATCAATACTACTTTGTTCTTTATACGTATTGCTATTTTAGTTTTATGGGTAAGAAAGAAACTCGATTTTTAATCACGTCAAAAAGATGTGTTTTAAATTCTTTCACTTAAAACAGAAAACAAAAGCAAGTAACGATTTTTTCTCATAGCTATTACTGACCCAGGCAACGCCGGGTATTTTTGCTAGTGAATAAATAAATGACAAATTAAATGCAATTATTGTCTCATTATTTTTTTTTATGAAGCACATAGCACCTTAAATCGAGTATGTAAAAGTAGTAAACATTTGTATCATACTATTTTTTAGTGAATTGTATGATTAAAAATGTTAATTTAAATAATATGTGTATAACCATTTTTTTTCCTTTATATGTGAAAACACAAGTAATACTACTAGAAATGTCTGTGAAGTTGACATAGAACCAAAACTGAAAAATTATGTATTAAAAAAAATCTTAAATCAGACCAAAAGAAAAATAAAACACTCAGCTCTAAATTTATATTTGTGTCATCAATTTTTTAAATAATTCTTTAAATTGCAAATGGGGGTATATAGTTCCACAATTGCTGTTAGTTGTGCTATAATTTAAGGTTGATAATTCATTTATTATCCCCCAAGTATAGCTTTTAATGAATTCACTTTGTTTATTGAACAACAATATTTCATACGTGCTATTTGAATATAGGACGGAACGTATCTGTTATTCTGAAGTAAAAATTTTGTTTCAATGAAAAAATCAGATTTGTATATCACTGTTGTAATTCAAATTTTCAACTGAAAACTCAATTTACAGAAAGAGGACAAAGTGATATTTTGTCTGGAAATGATTTTCCCTCCACTATTGCAGCCGAGCCGCTCCATACAACACTCGTGTTAGTGAATCTGTATAATTACTTTCTTTTATATCTAATATATAGAGGAAAGTATTGGATTTGTGCAAATTTTCAAATTTCGAATTTTGATGGATTTGAACATTTTGAGGTGTGCTGAGTCCATTTCGACCATTTTTGGAAAATGTCTGTCTCTGTATGTGTGTGTAATCAGTCTTTTGTGGCCGCTCTACAGCATGAACTACCGCATGAAATCGAACGAAATTTGGTACACATATGTGCCCATTGGTTTTTGGTGCGAATTCCTCCAAGGGGGGGGGGAGCAATGGGACGTTTCTTGAGTTATGCGTGCCTGCTATTTTCCAGGAAGTAATTGGCGGAATCAAACAAAATTTGGTCCATAAGTTGCCCTTAACAGGTACAGATGCTGATTCAATTTTGGTGTCAATAGCTCGAACAAGAGTTGAGCTATAGAACGTTTTTTGTCATCAATTGTGATTGCTGTATCTCAAGAAATAATGAACAGAATCAAACTAAAATTTATCGACAAGTATAAGAGCTGATTCTGTTTTGGAATCAACAGCTGAAAAGAGGGTGGTGCAATCGAACGTTCTTTTTTCCATTGTGAGTGCCATATCTCAAGAAGTAATGCTACGTTCCAGATGAAATTTGGAATAAATGAATCCAATTGTAAACAGGCATTGGTTCAATTTTGGCGCCAATCGCTCTTTGCGGGGCTGATATTGTGTTTGTGAATAAAAACAGCTTTATAATTGCAACAATACGAAAGATAAATCGTAATAGACTGTCGTCTGCATATTTTGTGTGATTTTAATTATTGGAAAATGACCAGAAAATTGCGATGATTTAAACTTTTTAACTGTTACCATCTTGTGTTTGTTAGCAAATAAATGTTTGTAATCATTTTAAGCAAGGCTTTTAAAATAATTTTCAATTTTCATTCTTTACTTTGCTTTTGAGATAAATCGGGAATTGGGATGGTCGTCAAGTTTTGGCGTATATATAATTTTGTTTTTGTTGGGAATATTGCTTCCTGGTCAAGCATGGGGAGGGATCAGAATTATAAGAAAGATATAGAAAAAAGTTTCGTGATGGCCACAATGTACTAGTTTTACTATGTATACAATATTTTTACCTGAAGAAATTTGAAAGGAAATTAGGGGGAAGGGACGGGGGTGTATTGACAAAAGGTCCATGTTTAGTGTTTTATTGGCAGTCACTTATACTCCAAAATATTTATTGCAATATAATATGATTTTTACTATGTTACCAAAAATTGAGGTGTTTTTCAACTGCTTTTTTTTTTCAGTTATACAGATATGTGATATTGTATATTTTTGGTAATTTTGAAGGTTATTTTTTCCAACCCCTTCAGTCGGAATTATTAAATATTTGACGAAAAATGTTTGTTTGGTACATAATGTATTATGGTAAAGGGTATACTATAGACAAATTTTCAAATTTGTAGGAGAAAAATTAAAATCATTATGGCACGTTCAATATTCCGGACTTATATTTTTGAAATTAATATTTCATATTCACCAAACAAACTTGATTAAAAAATGCTCTCTTCAAACATAAATAAAACATAATGTAAGCGTTTGAAACAATTAAAGATTATATATATATTTAAAAAATCAGGAAAAAAACCTCTCTTTTCAGACAAGAATCCATGGTTGGAAAAATGAGCCACTCTCTATCTCCCAATCCCTATATGTCAGTGTTGTCAATCCCAAAACGAAAAATGATTTCACAGATTATAATAAGCAGAATATAAAGAATCAACTACAAAAAAAATCAAGAAATTTAATCAATTATTAAATGATTAGCAGCTGTTTAAAGTGTATGTCCGGTATACCGGATATAAGGTCTGAAGGGGAGTACAAATTTACTGTAGACTGTTTTTTACCTTTTAAAATCGCATTGCAGAAAATATCAAAGCAATCTGCTTTAACGTGTACAATAGCTTGGAAAAGTTAATGTTGAATTACAGAAGATAGTAATTCAACCTTTTATTAACATGGATTATTTATCAGTCTATTCTGTAATGTAAGCTTTTGAAATGTTATGTAACTTTCTTGGGTTAAGAAATTACAGTTAAACATAGTTTACATGTTTTTGAAGGGATTGTATAAAAAAGGCGTACATAAGAAAAAACCTATTACAGGCAGTGGTGTTCCCATTGACTATGCTCCATATACACCGTATACTCTCACATTTTTTAGGCTTACAGCGTATACCCTCAAGCTTCATAAATTTTCATATTGTAACATACTATGTATATGATCGCATTCTGAGTATACCCTCAGAAAAATTGATGGGAACAGCACTGATTACAGGTATACATTAATATGTATTGGATTCTGCAGGGACCAGTTTAAAAAACGTATAACAGAGAAATGTATAAACTGTATGTTGTTTCACTCTCTTTGTTTGCTTTTGCTAAACATTGAAAAAAAAAATTGTAAATTTTTCGAATAATGATAGACTTAAAAGACAGTGAGAAGCAAAGGGATGTAAGTGGCAAAATTAAAAATTTGGAGATAACCAGTACAAATGAGAAGTGAGCCTCTCCTCTGTGTTGGGACAAGATATTGCATTAGTAGCCCTGGTAGGTGCTGTCATACAGCAGTATTTAGTAACCTTTTTTAATGAAAGCCTACATAGGACCTTATCTTTAAACATGTTTTACTCAAAACTTGAAACTCCACTTACATCCCTTTGCTTCTCACCGCCTCATATATACTTTTATTTATCCAGTTGAGATTTTTCTCAAAAATAAGACTTCTTGAAGTTTGTATCTGTGTTGGGGGAAGGGAAAGATCATCCAGATCTGTCACTAATATTCAAAATCACAGGTGTAAAAAAAATTAATTCACATATGTAGTCAAGTTACTGCCAAAGAACATGTAGCAGTATAAAATATTTTATCCTCAAATGTTTTGGCACCAGCATTGAAAATGTGGTCGTTACTGTGGCCTGGCATTTGAAATTTGTCGATCATAACTATTTTATGTTTTTAAATGCTTGAAACAAGATGCTGCACTAAATTGACCAGTAATGCAACAGTAAACTGAAGGTATGTCGGTGGAAACAGGAAACACAGCTAATTCATTACAACAACTAAAAGTTGCAAATATCTCAAATGCAAAAAAGAAAAAAAGCTTCTGGGAAAATGGCCTAAAATTTATTACTTAGCACTTGCAAAGAAAAATAAATTGCCATTGAAGTAGCACTTGGCTCATATAAAAAGTACAAAAGCTCAAAAAAATATCATAAAAAGTAGAAATTATATATATGTATTCTGTACTCTCAGTTTTATCCTAAAAGAAAAAAAAATGGCTTTTGTCTGTCCCTAAAGCAAAACCCATAGTGTTTCTTTCAAAGGTGTCAAAAAACAAGCAGCTGTATATTTTTCTAAAAGAATTTGCTTGAATGACAACACATATTTAACAAGTGCCTGATGGATTGGGCACTTCCAGAAACCTACAATTCCTTCTCATTGTCAAAATGATGTTAACTGTCTTTGAAACATATTGTTTTTGAAATCTAGCACCTTCTTGCAAAGTTATTATATACTCACTCGTAGTGTATTATTGGCACAAACTGTAATGTACTGCTTAAAATTACTAAAGAATCAATTTACTTAAACTTTATTTCATCAAAACATTTGCCTATTTCTTTCTTGTTTATTTTATGCAAGCTGAAGATTTTATGATAAAAAAAGCAAGAAAAGAATTCCATTTGAAATTTTATTTGTCAGGGTCGAAAAATATTTCTACAGAGGATGCATTTGATAAATATGAATAGTTTTATATACATGTGAAACTTTTGTTTTTCTCAGATTGTTAGTTTTTATTTTTTATTAATTTTTTTACACTCATTTTTTTCCTTATTTTTTTTTCAATTAAGAAAAATATTTTCTTTTGTTCAGTTTTAAAAGTTCAAAATTGTTAACGTTCGGCACTAGTTGGAAACTCGGTACTTTTTGATCAGTTCTTTTTAAATGTTTTTTTCGTTGCGCGTTAAACTTTTTGCTGTAAATGTGCAGCAATCTTTTAACATCCACTTTCAGCTAAGAATGAACTTTTTTTTCTCATAAGTATGCTATAAAAAGCCTATTGAACAAAAGTAAAAAAAATTATTCAGTAAAAATATGGTTTATTGTATAGATCAGCCTATTGCATAATAATAAAAAGAAACATACACAGACTATACACTGCTACAAATTATCTCTGATATTTGTTTCAGTGTAATGAAGTATGCTTTCATTCAGATTGATCAGAAAATGAAAGAAAATTAGTGCAAACTTAGAGAAACTAGGAAAAATGATAAATACCGTACAACAGGATAATCATTCTATTTTTTGAGTCATAGTCCAAAAGCTGGAAAGTTCCGAAATCCGGAAAGGTCATTGTCTGGATCATTCCGGACTTGATGTTCTAAATACTGTATTTATTTTTGTTCATTGTTTTGTGCAGCCAACCTTTCAAAGAAGTTGTTCTGTAGAATTAATTCCCTCTGAAAGTTTTGATCCATTACAGTCATCAATAATCACTAAGGGTATATATTGACACTAATTCACTTTTTTACTCATGCAGTCATACAATGACTTAACAGGTGCTGTGGGTAGTGACCATTGAAACTACAGAGATATTTTGACAGTATGTGTTAATTTTTGAGTATTTTCCCCGTTTTCTTGCTAGTTTATATTCATACTGAGAAGTAATTAATCAACCTTTCTTTTATTGAAAGTTTGATTCGTCTTAAGTAAATAATCAGATATCTGTGAAACTCCAGAACATTTATTTTAACCAAAAGCTGTTATTAGTGAAAAAAAAAAAATCTGCATCTTCCATTTTCAATTTTTTTCTCAAATGCATTTATTTTTTTCAGATATCATCTGCAATGATTGAATGGCAAATATAATTAAGAAGACTTTGATTGTATTAAATATTTATTTTCATAAACGCAATTGAGAAATCAATACTGTAACAAATTTAACTTCTGTGTATCAGATAAACCATTTTCAAGAATTGTTTCAAAGATATAACATAGTATAAAAAGTAACATGATTTTCCAACAAATTTGGATGATGAAAAACCTTAATATTCTTAAAAGATCATTAATGTGAGCTGCGTATTTGCGAAATCTATTGAAATTATTTACTGGTGGAAATATGTTTCCTTGTGATGTGTGTCCCAAAGTATTTTCGAAAAGAAAAAGGCTCACTGTACATTCACGTATCCATAGCGAAGGAAGGCCATTTACTTGTCTCGTTTGTGAGAAGTCTTTTAGGGCCAAGCTGACACTTAAACGTCACATGATTATTCATTCGGGCGAGAGGCCGTATTCTTGTGAATTTTGCTCAAAATCATTTTATCGGAAAGCAGATCGAAATACACACTCTAGAATTCACACGGGCGCAAGACCATTTTCTTGTACCATTTGTACGGGTACATTCCCTACAAGCACAAGACTTAAATTGCATCTCAGGATCCACACGGGAGAAAAGCCATTTTCGTGCGAGTTTTGTCCGAAAACGTTCTGTTCGAGTGGAGAACTTGAGAAACATTCAAGAACGCATACAGGGGAAAAACGATATTCATGTGAAGTTTGTTCTAAGACATTTTGTAGACCTGGATATGTTAAAGAGCATATGAGACTCCATACTGGAGAGAGACCATATGCCTGCGAAATTTGTTCAAGAGCTTTTGTTAGGAAACAAAGACTCACCGAACATATGGCGGCAATTCACGGACAGACATAAATCTATATATCCGTACCAGTTGCTGGAAAGCTTTCCTAGCAGATAAGAACATAAACAATTTCTTTTTTCAGAAACGTTGAGACATGCAAATTGATTGATTCGTCAGCTTTTATATATTGATTGTATTTTCAATGTCTCAACTTTTAGCTGTGTGAAAAGTTTCTATAATCAGATATATACTTAGATGAAGTTAATAGAGTTTAAGGAAGATTGATAACAACATTCATACTTCTCAAGAAGTGACTCGGAGAAAATGTTTAATAAATCAGATCTTTGTTACTTGTCCTTTAGAAGTGAGCTTATGCTACATGAAAACAAAATGCTTCAGTTAAGGTTTGTTGATAATTTTAAGTGAAATACAATCTAATACGGAATGGGTCCCTGAATCCGGAAGGCTCTGGACAACAAATGGGCAGATTTTAAAATTTTCCAGATTTTAGATCCTGACTTAAATAGCTAAAATTATTGTGTCCTGCAATGTTAGAGACACTATTTCAAATTTTCAATTAATTTGATCCTAATTTGTTTCTTTTTTTTTACCTTGCCGAAATCTTTGAGACTTCCTTTCTTACTTTGGTTTGCTAAAATAAGTCGGGAATAGTTTACATCTCAGCGTATATTCCACAAATATTGCTTTTCATTATTTTGCGGTATTATTACATTAAAGCTAATAAATAAACCGTGTTCATACTAAAATAACTTAGTATCTTGCTCTATATGCGTATTATTGTAAAGTATATTTTTCAGGGAACCTCGTGAGTAGTGTATGTAATGAGTACTTGATAAAAATTCTTTTTTTCATGTGCGGGAGGAAGTAGGATGGGGTCTCTATTTGCTGTAAATGTGTAATGAGTATTTTAATGAAATGGTATTTTCTTCTGTGGGGTTGAATTTTCCATTTCTTCTAGCTAAAATGTGTACTTTAATTAAATTCATTTTCCTTTTGGGTTGGAAGGGATACTTTGTTATAATTGTATTGTGCATATTTTAAGTTAGTTTTTTATGGGAGGGAAAAGCATGATCTCTTTTTAAATTGTTTTTTTTTTTTTTTTTCAAATCTCATGCATAGTTTAGTTTAATTTTTTCTTTTGGGAAAATAAGGGGGAGTGTTAGGAGCAGTTTTTCTCCCCAAACTGAAATACATATTTTAATTATTTTTTTCTTCGGATCTTGTTTTTTTGAATATTGAATAGTTGTTGTATCTGTATTTTTCTAGTATTAAGCACTGGATAAGTACAGAAAATTGCTTTGTTTACTACTGAAAACATAAAAATGAGAGTGGCGTCTCTTACAACCTGTGTCTTGTCACATGACCCTTTTCCAAAATTGTCAAAAATTCGGCTATCGGATTGGGGAACATACTTTTCAACTTTTAACTTGCATCAGTACCGATTTTTTACGCATTTCGAAATTCAATTGCATTTGCCTCTGCAAACTTCTCTCATCTTGGTTTGCTGTGTGATTCTACCACATTGATATCGCTAATTTTGTTCCTACCATTGTTTTAAACTTTTCTCATATTCAATAACAGAGGAATCTCATAACCACCATTTCGGCACGGCCTCTCGGAAATTTCAGACCATTGCAGCAGAATAGTAAAGTTAGACCAAACAACGTAAGTAGAAGCACAAATTTGTAAATTACAGCAGACACGTGTTTCGGCGTTACAGGGAACGCCTTTTTCAATGCAAAAAATAATGAGCTTATGGATGAAAAGACATCCGACAAAAGCCCAATTTTTTGCCATTATTTTTTGCATTGAAAAAGGCGTTCCCTGTAACGCCGAAACACGTGTCTGCTGTAATTTACAAATTTGTGCTTCTACTTACGTTGTTTGGTCTAACTTTACTATTCTGCACAAAGGTATTTATTTATCTTATTTATCTTCATTGCAGCAGAGTTGAATGAAGCTAGAAAATCCTTTTTTCTAATACTTGATTCAAGATGTTTCGATGGCAATGGAATATCAAAATTGGAAAATTTAGATTGTAAAATTAAGCAAAGGTCAGGAAATACTTTTCAATGACAATAGACTATCAAGATTAGGGAATTTAGATGGTAAAATATGCAAAGGTCAAGAAATGTTGGGTGTTACTTAAATTCAGGATTTTTTTTTATTATTTTAATACTTTCTTAAAATGTTTGTGATCATATCAGTTAATTTATGTAAATGTTAACTATATTAGCTAATTAACACTTTGCACACTTGTATTTCTACATCATTTAAGTTTTAATGTGTTTTTAGTTAAATTTGAGCTAATATTTGATAGGATGAGATAATGGTATGCACGGAAAAGGTTTACTGATGCCTATTTTCAAACACTGGCAAGTGTAGGATAGGAGGAAAGCAGGGTAGTATTGTTAATGATTCCATACGTATTTTTTCTCCCCATCAACTAGAGTTTTTGGAATATTGTCATAGTTTGGCTTCAATTTTTAAATTTATGCTATCATTTTTTGAAATTGTGCAACAATTTTGTTCGGTTTTAGTAGTATTAGCCACCAATTCAGAATTGGGGTTTTGAGGTAGTTTAGTTCCTAGACAGTTGTACCTTTTATCTAGGTCTGGATTGTTTTTCGCTGTAAGTTACCGCCCTAAGCCAGGGCTACGGCAGAAATACATAAAATACTCCGCCAGCTGAGTTTGTTTGGCTTCTTTAAGAGGTTTTCCACCTTTAGCTCAATTACTTCCTATTCTGGATTCATGAATGCTAAAAAGCATGAAACTGCAGTCCTTGGATGGAATAACTGAGCTGGCGGTGCATTTTATGTAGGTATGAACTGTCCCGAGCATTCCGGATTCAAGGTTCTAAATACCGTATTTATTTTTGCTTATTGTTTTCTGCAGCAAATCTTTAAAAAAGGTTGTTCTGTAGAATTAATTTCTTCTAAAAATTTGATCCATTACAGCCTTTAGCTATCACTAAGGATATATTGACACTTAGTGACTTATTTACTTTTTTACCCATGCAGTCATACAATGACTTAACAAATGCTGTGGGTAGTGTCCAGAAACTATTTGACAGAATGTGTTAATTTTTGTGTATTTTAAGCCATTTTCTTACTACTTTATATTCATACTAAGAAGTAATTTATCAACCTACCTTCTGTTGAAAGGTGGATTTGTCTTAAGTAAATTAGCAGATATCTGAAAATTGAGAACATTTATTTTGACCAGAAGCTGTTTTAGTAAAAAAAATCTGCTTCTTAATTTTCAATTTTTTTTCTCAAATACATTTATTTTTTTTCAGATATCTTCAATGATTGAATGGCAAATATAATTGAAGACTGATTGTATTAAATGTTTATTTTCATAGATGCAAGTAAGAAATTAATTTTGTAACAAATTTAAACAAACTTCTGTGTGTCAGAATTGTTTCGAGGATATAACAGTATAGCTGAAGTGTATGAACAGTAACATAATTTCCAAACAAATTGGATGGTGAAAAACCTTAACGTACTCATTTATGTGAGCTGCCTATTTGCGAAATCCATTGAGATTTTTTACTTGTGAAAATATGTTTCCTTGTGATGTGTGTCCCAAAGTATTTTCGAAAAGAAAAAGACTCACAGTACATTTGCGTATCCATAGCGAAGAAAGGCCATTTACTTGTCTCGTTTGTGAGAAGTCTTTTAGGGCCAAGCTGACACTTAGACGTCACATGATTATTCATTCGGGCGAGAGGCCGTATTCTTGTGAATTTTGCTCAAAATCATTTTATCGGAAAGCAGATCGAAATATACACTCTAGAATTCACACGGGCGCAAGACCATTTTCTTGCACCATTTGCACGGGCACATTCCCTACCAGTGCAAGACTTAAATTACATCTCAAGAGTCACAGTGATGAAAGGCCGTATTCATGTGAATTGTGTTCGAGAACGTTCCGCGGAAGTGCATCTCTTCAGAAACATTTGAGAACCCATACAGGAGAGAAACCGTTTTCGTGTGAAGTTTGCTCGAAGATGTTTACAACACGTACATATATTAAAGAGCATATGAGACTCCATACTGGAGAGAGACCATATGCCTGCGAAATTTGCTCACGAGCTTTTGTTCGGAAACAAAGACTCGATTCACATATGGCGGCAATCCATGGACAGACATAAATCTGTATTTCTGTACCAATTGATGGAAAGCTTTCATGACAGATTTGAACATAAACAATTTCTCCTTCAGAAGCGTAAAAACTTGCAAATTGAACTGTCGGTTTTTATGAATTGAATCTATTTTCTCTTGTAGCAACTCATTTTTTAGTAATGTAAAAAATTTTCTCAAAAAGATGCATACCAAGTAGGGCTGGGTGATGCATCAATGCATGGCAAAAATAAATGTGTACATCCAACGTCATTAAACCGATTTCAAAGTTTTCTCTAAACCAAAGCATCAATACCCGCACCTACTACAAATCCAAGTACCAAGTGTTCCAACACTAGTGCATTTTTTAATAATTTCTTGCTGATACTGGAATCTGTTAGTACAGTGGACGCTGATTAATTGAATCAAATGTTTTAAGGAATCAAATTGCCAAAACAGAATCAAATCCAGCTTTATTGAATCAGCCTCTAAAACTGTTTAAAACAAATGTGATTCATATTAACAACGGCCACTGTATCTGGCAGAATATATAATTTTTATACCTTGTTTGTCAAGTTAAAGCAAGCAAGTTTAAGTAAAACTTAAAAATAAAAAAGAAATCACGATGCGTATCACCATTGCAATGTTGTAAGAGCAATGCTAAGAATTTCCTCATCGCCCAGCCCTAATACACTTGGATGAATTCATCCGAGTTTTAGGAAGCCATGTGTGCATCAGAAAGCACACATTCATACTTCTCAAGATATAAATGCGAACAAATCTTAAGTAAATCAGAATATTGTAACTGGTTCCTTTGTAAATAAACTTATGTTGCATTAAAAAGAAAATGCTTCTTTTAATATTTGTTGGTAACATTTAGTGGAATATTTTTCAACACTCTAATACAGTATGGGGCCCAGAATACAGAACGGTCTGGACGACGACCTTCGGATTTCAGAATTTTGGGAAACATTTCAGTAGTACTTAAAATTTAATACAGAAAACTTATATTTTCGTCTCTTCTTATACCCTCTCTTGCAAATAATTTGCTGGTGTGCAGCCAGAGCAGGTTTTATTGTCAGGTGTTGCAAGACCCATTGTGCAGTGACAACGAAAGAAAGTTTTAGTTGAAGTAAAGTAGGGTTAAATACACTTTCAGATGGGTTTTTCTGCTCTCCAAGAAGAATCCTCCTTCCCCCTTTTTTTCAATACATTTATACCTAGCAAAAAGTTGCTAAAGTATGGTGCAACATATATTGTCAACCAGGGCCGGATGTTTATTCTCAATTCTAATTTAATCGGATGAGGCGTTTTGCCAACATTCGTCTGAGTTTTAAATTATTTATTTCTGTTCATTGTTTTGTGCATTTCATCAGGTCTGAAAACGGGAATTAATTCATGGCCTATTGATAAAATTGTAAGCAAACCTTAAAAAGTTACTCTGTGTAATTAATTCCCTCTGATAATTTGATCCTTTTCAAGCATCAACGATGACTAAGGGTATATTGTGTGTATTACTAAGGGCATATAATATTTACATGTAATTGTTTAGTCTTAATAGATAACTTTTCTTATCCTGACTGATTTGAAATTCCAGAAAAAACAATTCGCTACACCCTTCTTACTGTGCACGATAATAAATGAAGACTTAACAGTTTTTACTTCCTTTTACAAAAAAGGAAGTATTGTATTTGTTTTCACTCAAAAATCAACCTTAATTTTCATTTTACTCGTCCCTGAATGAATATTGAGTTTTTTTTTCGACTTGACCACACCTGGATAAGTGCCTAAGAACGTATAGACATGCGAAATATCCATAATGACGATTCCCGAGTTAATTACAACAAATATTCTCGTGACGTCTGTATGTATGTCGCATAACTCAAGAACGGTAAGTCCTAGAAAGTTGAAATTTGGTACGTAGACTCCTAGTGGGGTCTAGTTGTGAACCTCCCCTTTTTGGTTGCATTTGGGTGTTTCTAAAGGGTTTTTTTGCTCCTTTTGGGGGGGGGGAATCATTGTTAGTTTTGATGTAAACTCAAGTGGTGTTATAATTTGGCAGACATTTGGAGATATATCGCCAGTCTTTTGGTTGCCAACTTGGCGACAAATTTAGCAATTTTTTAATTTTTTTTTTTAAATTTCAATTGGGCCACTGTTGGTGTTATTTAAAGAGATTGCTATTGACTATTGAATCACATTAAAATTGCCAGTAATGGGGAAATGACATTAAATTGGAGTAAAAGGAAGTCATGTGATGCACACATCAGCTCGTTTTTTAAATAATAATTTGGTAGTAGTTTTAAAGGACAAAACTGGGGAAATTCTTTAGTTAAAAGTGGCAGTGGTAGTTACAATTTTAAGGATAGAAAATTCTTTTAATACTCTTTTTTTTTTTTTTAACTCTGTGGCCAAATGATACACAGTAAAATCCCTCTAATGCGGACACTAACTGGACAAACTTTTTTGTTCGTAATAAGAGAGATGTCCGCAGGACGGGTTTAATAACGATATTTTATTGGAACTGGGTGATTAAAAATTGTCCGCATAAGAGGGGTGTCCGTTAGGAGGGGTTTCACTGTATCTCTTAAATTATTGAAGTTTGTGATTTCATTAATCAATGCAAGTAGTACAATTTAAATGAATTGGTTCATAAGGCTTCATTTTGATTTTGGTGCAAAGGAACTATTCAATTATTTTCTGTCTTTTGTCACTTTTAAGGGGGCAATTTGTTGGCGAATGACTGATTTTTAATTGCCACATTTTTAACACTCGCCCCTTTAGTCATAGAAAGTATTAATCATACCCCTTCTATTAATGCTTATTGTATGTTAAACTTAATTAAATTTCATTATTACACAGCAAGTCACATTTTCTCCTGCTTTTTATTCTATTTATTTTTTTATGAACCTGCTCCATTTTTGGAGAGGTAGACAGATCTGTTGGTACAAGAGTAGGAAATCTGCTCCAAAATCAGTTCTTGGATACAGCTTACCACCAAAACGTCAAGAGTACTGCTTTTACACCAAACATATTTTGCTTTGAGCTACTTCTTCCCTTTTCAAGAAAACTGTGCACTGAATTTAAGTTTTAATAGAAAAGGACTCTAAAAGTGAACCAAGAGGTCAAATTTTAATTTGTGGGTGCAATTATGAACTAATTTTATTTCATTTACAATTTTTAAAGCTCGACAGAATATATTAACCAAGACTTACTGCTTGCTCATTTAATTAAAATATTTTTCCTTTACATTTTCAAGATTTTTTTTTTTTTCTTTTCTTAAATGACTTTATTTCTTTTCAGATATCATCTGCAAAATTAAATGGCAAACATATACTTGAGATAATGTGGAAGATTGATTTACATTAAATATTTTGCTTCACATTTATTTTCCTAGGCAAAATTGAAAATTGTAAGAAATTTAAAAATATTTCGTAAACAGTTTTTAAGGACTCTACACCTTCCATGGATACCAGTTTCTACTATATATTAACCAGTTACTGGATCTGAGCATTTATGAAATAATCTCAAAAGTGACTCTTCTGACACTCTGTACCTTAAAAAAAATGTTTACATGTGATGTTTGTTCCAAAGAATTTAGGTTAAGATGCAAACTTAACAAGCATTTTAAAATCCATAGTGGGGAAAAGCCATTTTCTTGCACGGTTTGCTCAAGAGCTTTTACTGAAAAAGGGACTCTCACACATCATATGAGGATCCATACAGGCGAAAAACCGTATGGTTGCGAATTTTGTTCGAAGAGATTCAACAGCAGTTCAGATCGGAATGCACATTCCAGAACCCATACTGGTGCAAAACCATTTTCTTGCACCATTTGTACGGGTGCGTTTGCTACACTGAGAAGACTGAAAGAACATTTTGTGATCCACACTGGCGAGAAGCCATTTTCTTGTGAATTATGTGACAAAACGTTTCCCCGACGTGGTGACGTTAATAAGCATTTAAAAAGCCACGACGGGCGGAAACTGTATGCATGTGAAGTTTGTTCAAGACAATTTTCTCAAAGTAGATCTGTTAAGGAACATATGAGAACCCATACGGGAGAAAAACCCTACTCATGCAAAGTTTGTTTAGCAGCTTTTGCGAGAAAAAAGAATCTTATTAATCATATGGCGATCCACAGGGAGGATGACGGGACAGCGAAATTGTATTCTTGCGACATTTGCTCAAAAGAATTCACTCAAAGCGCGTATGTTACAGAACACATGAAGATCCACACGGAAGAGAAACCGTTTTCCTGCGACGTTTGTTCGAAATCTTTTTCTCTGAAAAAATATCTTGTTAAACATGTGGCCCTCCACAAGCTAAACAATATGAGTGAAAAACCGTTTTCGTGCGAAGTTTGCTCAAAAGAGTTTATTAGCAGCGAGTATCTTAAAAAACATATGATAAGCCATACAGCAGAAAAACCATATTCATGCGTGTTGTGTGCAAAAGCATTTTCCCGACAGGGAGACGTTTCTAGACACATGGTAACCCACGTGGATAAGAAACCGTTTTCGTGCGAAATCTGTTCAAAACAATTTACTCAAAGTGGATCGTATAAAGGGCACATGAAGATCCACACAGGAGAAAAACTATATTCCTGTGATGTTTGCTCGAAAGCCTTTACTCAAAAAAAGCATCTCAATCAACACATGTCCGTCCACAAGCCAAACAAGACGATAGAAAAACTGTTTTCATGTGAAGTTTGTGCAAAAGAATTTGCTCAAAGTAGATATCTTAAAGAGCATATGAGGATCCATACAGAAGAAAAAATTTCTTGTGAAGTTTGTTCAAAATCTTTCTCCCAGCAAAAGAATCTTAATCGACATAAGAAACTCCACAAGCAATGCAATATGGGAGAAAGGTCAAATTGGTGTGAAGTCTGTTCTGGAAAATGCTTCTTAAGTTTGCATCAGAACAAGACGTAGATGTAATGAAGATTGTATGAGAATTTTGATGGGAGCAAAAATAAATGTCTGTGAATATTGTATAAATGTGTTTGCTCAAAAAAAATGTCTTACTGTACAGATGGTGTTACACAAACAATCCCTTATCAGGGAGAAAAATTTTGAATTGCATTCATGTGAAATTCGTTCTGGGTAGTTTATTGGAACTAACAACTTCAAAGAATATTTGCGTACTCATATGGGAGAGAAACAACGTACCTATAATTTTTGTTCAAAATCTTTTGCTTGAAAAAACATTTTTACGAAACATAAGGGAATGCACAAGTGAATCGATCTGGGTTTTCATGTGAAATCTGTTTAAAGACATTTTCTTGAAATAAAAATGTTACTTATGAAAATATTGCACCCTGGCGAGAAAAGTGACAGTACATAAAAAGCAGCATTGGAGAAAATCAAGGTTTCGCACTACAATAGATTGTGAGCAATTTAGGCTCAAATATTACAATATGTGCAAAAGATTTAAATATGATAACTGGTTAGTTTTTGTTGTCTTCTAAATTAATATTACGTACTTAATTTTTGCCTTAAATTATGAAATTTTTATGATGTGTATCTGTTCTTACATTGTTTTTACATCACCACGCAGCAGTTGTGAGTTTTGGAGCAAGTTTCCACAAATTTTGAGTTGTGTCAGTTTCCCTGCCGCGGTGCAATATGATAATCTGCACAAGAAAAAAAACTTTGTGTGTGAAGTTTGTTCAAAGCTTTTGCTTGGAAAAGATATCTTTGCTGAACAATTGAGGCAGTGGTGATCATCTAATAGATGTGAGAGGACTTTTTAAAGTTCAAGAGTAAAATGCGTTTGAAGTTCAGATCCTAGGTAGGCTTTCGTTGAATTTTTTTTCTTAATCATGCTTTGTAGCAGCACCCACCAGGGCTGCGTGTGCCATCTAATTGCCCCAAGACAGAGGAGAGGTTCACTTGCCCTTTGTACTGGTTATCTCTCGATTTTTCATGTTGGCACGGCATCCATTTGCTTTTCACTGCCTTATCCACAAGTTATCACTTGTTTTGAGAGTTGTCTAACTAATGAAGAAAATTGCTTTAAAGATTAATAAAACGACTTCTTCTTGCATCAGTTCCTTTTGTTTCTTGAAATAATGATGTTTTTTGCAGGGATGCAAAGTTGGTTGGGGGGGAGGGGAGTACGTGGTGTACTCAGTTCCCATGTGCTCGAGCACTGACCACAAATACTGTCTTTGTCAAAGCAGGGATGGAGTGCTTGTTCTGTACCAGTAACTGTAGTGCAGAAGTAATCGAAAAAAGTTTTTTTTTTTCGATTCGAGCTAGGACACAGTGCTGGTTCACGCTTTCAAACTCAAATCAGCACCGGTTGTCGTTTTTCTAATTATATGAAACTTTTTAAAAAATTGTTTTGACATAAAAAGAAAAATATAAGGGGGGAGTGCAACTGGAAACATGAGCTTTCATTATTTTGGGATGTCCTAATATATGTATTTCTTTAATTTTGATCGTGAGCAGGGTCTAAAAAATCCGAAGTGACTAAAAACATACCTTGGATACTAGTTTCAGAACCATGTTGCACTCAATTTTTCTATAAATTTGGAGAAACAATTTGTCCGCTAACTTTTATTCTGACTACTACGATACCGCAATTTTTGTCGGTTTCTGATCATGAATATTTTCCCATGAAAGGGTGTGGCCAAAGTGATACTTAGAAGAGGTGCCCATCCTGCCTAGAGGGAGACCCTGAACAGGAAAAAATACCTCTAACCTCTAGAAAAAAACAGAATCAGATAAAGGAGATCACTCTCCACGCCTAAGGCCCCTATACGAGCTGGCGCATCAGCCTTTTTAGATCGTAGCGCGTGTTTGAGTGGTTGTTTTTGCTGGCAAGTTATCGAGTTTGGTGACTTCTTACAGCGAGCGATTATTAGCGACATGTAAATTGTTTCTTAAATAAAGTATTATTTTCAGCAAATTTGGCAAAATCCGAAACTTTGCTCTTGTAACTCTAGCAGTGCAGCGATGAAAAATCCGATCCAAAATGGCTTAACTTAAGCTGATGTGTCGGCCTATCTATATAGCGGCTCTATCCATGCCTGCTTTACCAAGAAAGCAATATTCCCAACGAAAATAAAATTGCGCACGCAAGAACTTGACGACCGTCCGAATTTCCGAATTATCGAAATATCCTAGCAAAAGCAAAGCAAAAAAATATTTTAATGGCCCTGCTTAAATTAATTACTTTTTTTTGTTAAACGGAAGTTGGCAACAGGTGCATTTTAAATCATTGAGATTTCTCTGATTAAATTCCAACAAATAAATCCCGTGAAATACAAAATCTATTATGATTTATCTTGCTTATTATTGCCTTCCTATTGGTTGAAAAGAATTCAGTCATCGGTTGTGGGTAGGCTATGTTTGATGACGTTGAAATAGGGGAGGCCATTCGGGGGCAGCAAAAGCATGATGAATAAGAAATAAAAAGAATTGAAGAACAATGATGGAAATCAAAGATGAGATGTAAATGCCAACATTTTAGCTGTTATTACATTTTTACACGCAAGTCCCATTTTTTTTTACAGATTTTGAAATCCAAGCACTAGCTCATTTTTGTCTGCTATGCTATTATACCGAACCCATTAAGCGCCAAGTCTCCCATTTTGGGAACCTTCAATTAAGGTTTTTTTTTCCATCAAGTAATTAAGATACCACTTTGAAATTTTTTAAAATGAATGATAAAGAACTAAACTTTATTGGTATTTTTTTCAAAAAGGTTTGGAATGTAAATTGTTTTTTTTTTTTTTTTTTTAATTTTAAATTTTACAAAAATTTCTTGTTTTTGTATTACACAGGAAAATTTTTTTCTAAAAATAATTAATACGAAAGCAGGAAATTAGAAATGTGGAATATGAAGATCAATAGACCTTTTTTCAAATCAAAACAAACAGGTGCCAAGAAAAATAATTTGAAGGAGTTTTATAGGCCTTTATTAACTGAAGTCCCAAAATGGGAGACTTGGCATGTTCTGATTAGCAAGCATTGTCTAATATGAGTAGAAATGGTCTTTACCCATTTTGCATGAATGAACTCTCCCCTCATTTTGTCCTGTTGAAGCCACAGTCCCTTTGTATTTTCTCATTGTAAACACTCTTTTGTTGTTCAAAGTCAAGAACAGGTGCTTTTATCTAAACAAGTGACATTCCATTTGTTTAGAAGAATGTTCTGGAAAAACAGGGGTGCCAATCCTCCCTTAGGAGGATGACCCATCTCTGAATTTCTACAGAGCATGATTCCCGTAAAATGAGATCAAAATTCCCTTTAAAACTATTCCTCCCCCCCCCCCCCACCACACAAAAACATTTTGTATCTCTGTCAACGCCATGCTCTCCTCCCCCTTGAGGACTCCCCCTTCAATAAGGGAGGTTATATTTCAACAGAGAAGTTTCTTCACTTTTTTTTTTTAAATCAAATTTGTCATTAGTAGTTTTTACTTTGCTACTTGGCTTCGAGCTTCAAACAATGTTAAAGTAATATATTTAAGCTTATTACAAGACGATGAGTGCTGTATCACTTGTTTGTGAATTGCCAAATTTTGTTCAGATATTTAAGAAAAAAAAATTGAATGAAAATCGCTTAGATCGCAGATAATGCGATAACTGTCTCAATTTACATTTTTACGATTTAGTGTAATTTAATGGTTGAAATCGGAGAAACTATAATCGTTGATAATTCCTCAATGTGAAGCATGCTGGACATTTATCTCTAAAAACATTATGATGATGCATAAGTCATGCCATCAAACATGTTTCGCAGCAACCGAAATGTTGACTATAAAAAAAACTCTTCCCAATGATGACACAAATACACCGTCAGGGAGTATAAAAATATCTTAGTTCCATTTTATATAATGCTTCAAGTCATTGTCATTTACCGTTGCTCGATCCCCGACATGGTTAATAGAAAAACCTACCTCTTCTCGTTTTGTGTATGAAAATCCTAAGACTTTTTGCTAAAAGGTAGTAAAATGTGTGGGAAAAGTTCCGTTTTGTATAAAAATGTATAATAAGAAGGAATGAAACAAAAATGAAAACCAGACCCAGAGGAGCAAAGGGGGGGGGGGGGAGTCCTTAAGGGACCCAGCGGCTCAAGAAATTGAAAATAACTAGCACATTAATACTTATAAACGTTGCAAATATACACTGCTAGCCTCCACAGCTTTTGTTGCAATGGGGCCCAAAATTTATAGCTTTGGGTCTCATGAAAACTTAAAAGTTCTATATTTTGAAGCTTGAATATGTTAAATATATACTTAAAGTACCAACAACTAGTTGTATTAATTACATAAAAATAACTTTAGGCTTTCTATTTGGATTTAGCCAGAAATTATTCAAGTATCAACATAGTGCCAGGGATATGTATGTAATCCCCATTAAACTTCAAGTCTCCCATTTTGGGACCATACCATATCTCCTAACCTAATAAATATTTTTGCGTTTTTTTCAGCTACATATAATTAGAGATGTGTATTAAACGTCAAAACATATGAAAGCTTAAGTATTTTCAATGTGGTTCATATACCAGCCCTTAATGGGTTAAGATTAATAACTTTCTGTTGAGTTTTATCAACCCTTTCTATATTTTAATCCCTTAAAAGATTTAGAGGAAGGCGTGAATGTTTTGAAAAATAAAATAAAAAGTAAAACTAACTTTTTTGTTAAATTCTGTGCTTGGATGTATTTTGGGCATTTTCGCCTTTTTTTCTTCTTTATAGCTGTTCTGATCCTCTGATCGCTCTGAATCTGGATTTTCAGGGTTGGCCTATATAAAGTTAAATTATCGAGAAAGGCTGAAAATGAAAGTAACCTGAGGTGCGCTTTGGTACAGTTACAACCAAATATTCAAGCACTTGTCAAGGGCGAACTACCAGTAACCCCTACCACCGATCTAACCAGTTTGTGCACACTTGAGAGGTACAATCGTATCAGGAAAAAATCTCATTACTTATTATATAGACCTTGTATATCACGGAAATAATATAAAAATTCAAATAAAATCTGAAATACATGGGACCTCAACTGAAACATTTTTAAATTCACCTTTGGTATTGGCGTTAATTGCTCAAGAGAAGGACTTGTAATGCTTTTCTCGTCCAGCATGACTGGTGTTCTCTTTCATGATTCAGTGCCCCTGTGCAATGTGCATTATTAGAACTGTGGCTAAGATATTTATTCAATTTGTTTGCGCTGATATATGAATTTGAAATTCTTTCAAGACAGCAAATTGCGCCAACCATGCCTGATATAAATCGTAAACTTCTAATGTCACCATAAAACCAAATTTTGGTAAATGCGATAACACGTAAATATCGATTGCTCATATGAAATACAGAGAGGAAAGTTTCTCTATGTCCGCATCATACTTCACCGAAATGGCAGAATTATCATGTTGCAAATTGTAAAGGTTCCCCATGACCATGAGGGCCCTCAGGGAAATAAAAAATGCACAAAATAACTTTTATACAGTTCTGTGATGGACAAAAGGCCTTTAAATCTGCGTTTACCGGCACCCAAACCTAAAACTCTGCTACTGGTCCTCCATATACTTACCACATAAGTAGTTTTACGAGTTTTCAAGGGGCTTTAAAGACAACCTTTTTTAAAAATCCTGACAAGAGGCTTAGCTAAGCAACACCAGCCTACTATCCCCAGTGGTATTGGTTTTGGATGGAGCCTTGGAAGGCTTCGACCACAACTGATTGAACATGCACTAGTCAAATTAGCGCACATGGTAGATCTTCGATCGTTGTCAGTATTGCGGTGAAACTTTAACCACGAACTCAGTGCCTTACTGATTGAGCTACCTCGGCACGAGTTCACAGCATACAGTAAAACCTGTAAAATTGACCACCTGTCTATGTTGCCCGCTTTTGTCAGGAACGGAATTAGCCCTATCTCATATAATGAAGGAAAACCTCTTTAACTTGACCACCTCTCTATCTTGACCACCTGTCTATCTTGACCTCTAATGTACGCCAAATTTGGTCTGGAGTATTGTAAAAAATCCTTTGTAAGTTGACCACTTGGTTTATTTTTTTAAACTTTCTTCAGCATATTATTTTATTATTTATTTATTTATAATAATAATAATCTTTTTTTTTTTTTTTTTTGATAGCTTTCAAAGAATGTTTTTAATGCTTTGCTGACATACTAGCATTTTACTAACTAAACCAGCAGCATAAAGCTTATGCTGCTCTTTATTCTCCAAACTTGTTTTTCATTTGTTGTTCTATTTGAGATAGCTTTTTGTACTCTGTTCAATGAAAATAGGTGTCAGTAGAAAAGTTCAAAGTCTTTTCTTTCAATTGCAATACGGTGTGGCAACACAGGAATTCTGCTAAAAAGATCAGGCCCGGATCTGTACATTTTGGGCCCCCCTGCAACAAAATATGTAGGGCCCCTCCCTAGCGGCCAGCAGTGTCTGTTTGTTTTTTTTTTCTATTTTTTCTTCAATTTCCAGGGCTGTTAGCCCCTTTTAGGACACAGGCCCCTCGCACTGCGGGTCAGGGTTGGCAAAAACCCGGGTTTTTCTACAAAAACCCAACTCACCCGGGTTTTTGTGGGTTTTTCTGGGCTTTTCTGGGTTTTTGTGGTTTTAAGTTTTATTTCTCTATACAGGTACTGTTATATGGTATTTGTATTCATTACTGAAAAAATATATTCATCTAGTTAAATTTCTGAATCACATTTGATTAGTATCAATGTATTACTTATTAATATTATCAATAATTTTAATTATTACATACATTAACAATAATATTAATGATTTCAATTATTAAAATTAATTCTAAAGTTAAACTAATTTTTTATTACTGCAAACATTTTAGAATATGTTTTAGTAGCCATAATAAATAGTTTTTGTAGTTACAATAATAATTAAAACCATTTTTAAAGCAGTAATGCAAAATAAATTAGATCCAGAACCAGAACTTGCCTAATTAAAAAAAATGTCTAGTTCTTGATCAAAGCACTAGATGGCATGACTGTTTCTAGTGGAAAGGTCAAGAACAAGACACTGGTCATCCAATCAGAGATTATTGCTGAGGCTGACCAATGAAAATAATCTTTAGCCATTTCTTGGTTGAATGTACACAGTAGCAGTAGCACATGGTTTTAAATCAAAAGTTAGGTTAGTATTCCCTTTTTTCCTCTTGTCTTAAATTTCATGCTTTGAGTTAAGTTATTCAAAATGTCAAATAATGGTGGAGGTAGGAAAGTAGCTACTGAATGGTCTGAAGTTTTAAATTTAGAGAATGACACAAGAGTAATGTGCAAATATTGCAAAGAAAAGATATCCAGGAAAGTTGAAAGGGAATCACTTGAAAAAGTGACTTGAAAATCACTTGAAAAAGTGCATGGCCAGAGAAAGGCAGCAACATGGAGCACATAATGCAGATATTAGCTCTATTGATGATCAAAATGGATCTGCTCCTGATTCTTCTGATGCTGATTGTATTGTTTCTGCTGAAATTTTGAATCCCATTCAGAAAAAACCACGTATTCAAGGTTCAATGACCAACTTCATACTGAAAACTTCAAAAGAAGAACAATGCATTATTGATAGAAAAGTTGCTGCATTTTTCTACTCTGCCAATGTTCCCTTTAGTGTGGTTGAAAGTCCCGAATTCATTGACATGGTAGCTGCATTAAGACCAGGGTACTCTTTGCCTAACCGTAAACAGTTAGGAGGGACTTTGCTTAATGAAGCATCAGAAAAAATCGAACAAAAGATGAAGGAAGAAATGGCTGGAGCTTCTATCACTGTTATACAAGATGGATGGTCAAGCATAAAAAATGATCCTATCATCGGTTCGAGCTTACATACAGGTAAGAATACCTATCTTTTAAATATTGTAGACGCAGGATCTAAAAAAAAACTGCTGAATGTTGTGCAGAAATTGCTTTGAAGTCCATCGAAGAATGCAAGTCAAAATTTGGAAAAGATGTTTTTGCTGTGTGCACAGACAATGAATCAAAAATGGAAAAAATGAGAGATATTGTTAAGGAACACCATCCTAATGTACTCACGTTTGGTTGCTCTTCACATTTTTTTAACTTAGTGGCGAAAGAAATTTCACCTACAATCATTTTGAACCAAGTCATTGAGGTACAAAAATATTTCCGTAATCATCATCAACCGCATGGATGGCTCAAAGATTATGATTGTTTGATGCCTCAAATACCTAATACTACTCGCTGGAATTCACACAAAGAGTGCATTTCAAGATTTTTGAAAAACTATCATAAATATGTGACAATTGCATCTGAGCACCAAAATGACTTTGAGAAACGAATTACAAAAATATTGGATAATGTTGCAATTTACAAGGAGTGCTTAAATTTAGACAAGCAGCTCACGGCCATATCCTCAGCTCTTGATGAACTCCAAAAAGACTCGACTACACTGTCACGTTCTGTGGAAATTTGGAAAAATTTGATGGAGTCTGATGATTTAAAACCGCACAAAGAAGTTATAAAAAAAACGGTACAAACAGATAATTGGCCCTGAGCACTTTTTGGCCAATATAATGGATGCAAAGTATAGAGGGGAAAGACTTGATTCAGAGGAAGAAGCTGAAGCATGGGTAATGCAGTACCATGCAGAGTGGTTACCTGCAATAATGGCTTTTAAAATTAAAGACACAGACTATTTTCCTAAATCACTTTTCTCAGAAAATATTGTGTCACAGTTTTCAGCTGCAAAATGGTGGGAAATTCTGAAACAAAGTACAAAAGAACAACAAGGTAGATTCTGATTTTTTACATTTTTTCCAATCCCTCCACTCTGTTCCATCTAGCTCTGCTTCCATTGAAAGGATCTTCTCTACATTTGGATTTGTATGGTCTAAGTTGCGGAACAGACTAAGCTCAGAACAATGTGAAAAATTAGTTAAGATTTACAAATATTATCACAAAAATAAAAGTGAAATTGATTTTGATTGGTAAACTGTAACAATTAGTTACAATTATTTTAAATGTATTACTCTGTAAATTATTTGAAATATATTTTGCATTCAATATTTTTATTTTGTCATCATTTGACTTCTGAGTTTAATCAAAACTATCACCAAGCATTAATTTAGCATTTTTTTTCATTAACAAGAAGTTAATCAATGGTTCATTTTTAAAATTTGTTTTACAATTTGAAATTTGCTATCAAAAAATAAATAATTAAGTATTAGTAACAATAAGTAGTAGCATAAATAGAAAATTTTTCTGAATAATGATTTCAAAATTGAAAATTTAAGATTTTTTTTCTCCTGAATTTCTAAATGTGAAAGTACTAATTGTATGTAATTATACAATTCTACATTCAAAGAATTATTAAGTAATACAAGTAATTAAAATTAGTTAATAACATTTGTGATTCCTTCAAAGTGGAAAAAAATGGTTATTGAGAAGGGTCAAGACTCTGCATTTGACAAAAAGCATTGGTTATTATATTGACAAGAAATTTTTAATAATGAAACTGATTCAATAAATAAATAAATATTCAGGAGATAAATTACTTCAAATACACCTGATTTCATATTTTCATTTACTAGTGATTTATAGATAGTTTGGATAAAATATATAATTTTTGAAATGTATATGTTTTACTAACTCAGAAATTATCTTTAACAAAAACCCACTTTTCACAAAAACCCGGGTGGGTTTTTGTTGGTGGACCCGCCCAGAAAAACCTGGGTGGGTTTTTCTGGGCTGGGTCCACTTTGCCAACCCTGCTGCGGGTACGCAGATCTGGGCCTGCTAATGAGTAATGAGTAAAGTTACATGTTTCTGGTGCAAGGGATTAAGAGATAGGACATTTTAATTTTGCCTTTATGAACTGGGAGAGTCGAGCTTGTTGCTTTTTGTGCTATAAGTTTTACTTAAAAAGGCTTCAAAAAGAAAGTTAGTGGAACTTGAGATTATAAAAAAGTATAAAATATTAAAGGTAATTGAAAATGGAGAAAGCCAGAGAAAATTAACTGGCATATATGGAATTTCTAAAACTAGTGTCTAATATAGTTAAAAACAAGGGGAAAATAACAAAAGTATTTGAATAGTATTTTTAATTATTGTTTCACTTTCAATAATGTGAAACAATGAAAGTGGAGTTGAACAAAAAGAGTAAGGGTGAATTCTTCAAAAAAAAAAAAAAAAAATGAATACATGGTGCAAGAAATGACAAAAAAAAACATTACCGCCCTTTATAAGTTGACCTAAGTTGACCGCCAAAGTACTGCACCGCGAGTGGTCAACTTACACAGGTTTCACTGTACTATTTAACTATTTACAGGAAGTAACTTTTTTAAAAAATATGAGGAAGTATGAATAAAAAGTACTACCTTCAATTTGAAATAAGACCTATTTATGAAAACATAATTTTTCCATGAAATTGTTGCAACAGTTACAATTATAACTGTCCCTGCAACAAATTACATCAATATGAAGAATGAAAATAGTTCATTGTAAAACTGATATTAGCTGTAAATTTTTGCTTTATGTCAGAAGGTTGAATACGTATAGCAGGAGCAGAATCCAAGAGCTAAATTTGTGTTTTGGGTGTATGCATAAACTGGAAAGCTTGTTTTGCATTGATATGCTGTTACGAGCCAAAGAAGTTTTAAGATATAGCTTTGTTATCCAATAACGGGTTGGGTAAACGCATAGGCTGGAAAGCTTGTTTTGCACTGATATGTTATTACGAGCCGAAGAAGTTTTAAGATACAGCTTTATTATCCAATAATGGGTATTCCATTTGAACACCAAACCAAAATTTGTTGATTGAAATTAAATCAAAAAATTGATTTCAAGCAGATGAACTCTGAAATGCAATTATGAGTCATTCTTGGTCACAGACTATGTCATAGGTTTCTCAATGAATAGTAAAGGTTTTAATGTTACGAAATAGTTGCTCTGCGTTTTCTTTATAAAGATTTCTAGCAGAAATTCCCTCTAAAAGAGCAAAACATTCTGTTCTGCTGAACTGTTTTCTTTAGGCAGGGAACATGAAAATTTATCTTTCTTTTTAACGCTGTTATTTTCTCTCTCATAACAAATATGGTTACTGTTTCTCTTTGAGTGAAAATCAGCACTTCTTTCAGTTCACCAAAAATGTCAACAAAATATTTATCAGCCATTGTTTCTCATGCAAAACTTTGAAAACAGCTGAAAATATTGATGCCTTTTGCTCCAGTTGAATGGAAGCTCATACAACCTTTTAAAATCTTAAGTTTTGGAAAGCCAGTATATTTCATATGGAAAAGAAGTGATTTGTACTGCCTACCCATGTCTTCTTAAATCTTACTAAATAGTCTTGACTGAAAAAACGAGATTTGACAACACAAACTATTTCTGAAGCTTCATCAATAACCTTCCTCAAGTCAGATGGTAGCTAATTGATTATTCTGGCATGGCGATGCAAAACACTGTAACGACTACTATATCAATCTGGAGGGACATTTAAGATCCTTGATATTAATTATTTAATTTTTCTTGAAACTAGTAGAAAATATGCAACGGCGAACTCGTGGCGGAACCCTTCTTATACTTTGGCGGAACTCAAGGGTTCCGCAGAACACACTTTGGGAAACGCTGCTGTTGGTTATCGTTGCTGACGCTAGAAGAAGGAATGGGATTTGGCTATTCTCCCTTGATTTCAAAATCAAATTTTCAAAAAGACAATTTTATGCTACCTCTAATGAAGTAAACTGAAATGATAAAGCTTTAGAAGAGTCTTTTTCTTTTCCAAAAACATTTGATTGCTTTGGTTTTCTGTACCAAAATGTTCAATTTCTAGCCGAATAGTTTATTTGTTTGAAATACGTCAGCGGACTCAGAAAAAACACTTAACATTTTGGACGTAATACTTTACACTGATATTTTAGGTCTATTTTTTCGCTTTATTTTAAATTTCATGTCTCCTACCCCCCTCCGCAAAAATTCAAAACGACAAACCTACTTCCGAGGCAGTTTAGACTTCTGATTATAATTAGCAGCGCTTCAGCAGCAATGTTTTGCTTCTAAACTTTCATTGTAGACAGTTTCTTTCTTTTTGTGTTAGCAAAGTTCATTTTGTTTTAATTACATAATAATTAAACATTTCACATAATAAATTGTGTGTTACGTAACTGCGTTATCGTTCTTTTTTGGAATTAAAACTAATAAGTTCCCCCAAAATAATGGGTTTTATCTCTTCAAATTCCAACTTTTGTGGGGGTCCGACCCCCCCCCCCCCCGGTTGCGTCGCCCATGCAAAAGATCCAATAATACTTAACAAATGTTTTTTAAATCTCAAGACTTGGTTCTCCTTAAAAGGCATGAAACAAAATCAGTATATGGTTTCTTGATTATAACGCTCAATAGAAGTTCATCTTAAAAATCTTTATATTAAGGTTAATTCTGAAGCAGTCAATAAAATTAAAATTAAAAATTGAGGGAAAACCAATTTTAGAAAGGGGTCCGGGGGGTTTCTCCAACGGAGGAAATTTTGAAAATTAGATATAGGATTCTGCAGTTTGAAGCCTTTTAACGGTTAATTTTGAACTATACAAAAATATCAGAAAAAATAGTCAAGCATAGCTTTTTTAAAATTATGTACTCTTTTTTTTGTAAATTAAGATAATACACAAAAAAATTGTTTTTGGTACGACAAATCCATGATAGCAGTCAACAGACAAGGAAAGTTAATGCATTGTTACTTGCGCACATTGGTTTTCGCTGCAATTAGTTTTTGATCACACCTCCAACCTACTGACATATGCAACAATAAATTAAATATAAAATGATCAACTGTAAAAAATACTTAAAAGAAATGGTGTACAGATTTAGAGGTAGCATGCTGCTCATTTGGACAATTCATAATTTCTACACTTGATAAGAAATAAAATTGAAGCACACTTTGCTTAGGAGTTTCAAAGACTTATTTAGGTATTTTCAAGGACTCTAAAACAATTAAAATTATTCGAGGCACTTCATTTGAACTTTCCAGTCTCTGAAATGTTAGTTCTTGCTTTTATAGCTTTGGAGTCTTGTTATAACTTTAGAAGGAACAGCTATTTTAAATTTAAAAGAAAAAATAAACTATAGATTTCTCATTATAACACCTTTTTTTTTTCAACTATAAGTAGTGACAAAAACGAAAAGAAATAGAGGTAGTGTATTTTTTTTTTATCGTGCTAAACAGATTTACAGTAGAAGTAAGATAAATGCTAGCAATAGCAGAAGAATTTCAAGTATTCTGCACTCGGAATTAAATAAATTGCAAGATATAAACATGTGAGTCACAAAAATTTATCTTAGGTATTTTGGCATTCCTCCCTCCTCCCATTTGTTAGAAATTTTTAAATGCAAGGTTTGTAGAGCCCCACGTTCAGTCCCGGATCTATAAGTTTTGGGCCCTCTGCTACAAAACCTGTGGGGCTTCTCCCCAGAGACCAGCAGTGTACATTTGCAACAAACACAAGTCTTAGTGTAGTATTTTTCACTTTTTTCTTTTTAATTTGTTGGGCAGTTTAAGGACATCCCCCCCCCCCCCGCTGCAGTCCGCACTGCGGGTATGCAGATCCAAGCCTGTACACTTTTCCAGATTTTCATGCACTTGAAAATGAATTTTATTTTTTCAAGTAATTTTCACTTTTTTAGGAACTTTTTGAGTGTTAGGTGCCCTCAACAAATAGGGGTCCTAAGCTGTAGCTTGCTTAGCTCATACGTAAATCCGGCCCTGGTTGTACTGCTTGTTTTGTGTTGATCATATATGGAATTGGGGACGGGGGGAGGGAGCAGGTGTGATAACCTCTCATCAGTGTTCAAAGAGAGGCGTATAACCTGAAAGGTTTAGAGCCCCTATGTTCTATTGGTACATGGACGTAATATATTTTCAGTTTCCTGATCCTCGACTGTTCGCCAGTCTTAGTATGCATCAAACTCTTTTATGTTCTCAAGAAACAACTGAGCCGAATTTTAAGGAGTATTTAATCATACACTGAATTATTACTGAAAGGAACCTTAGATGTAAGCCAAGAAGTTAAGTAACTTATTGGTAAAATAATGAATGCTTTAGTATATTCTAGTCTTATTTCTTCCTCACATATATTTTTATGCTTTAAAGTTATTCATCAAAATACATTTCTATCTTTTGAAAATTTATATCCTAAACAATTTGTTCATATCTCTAAAACTCTACAGAATGTTTTAATCAAAAGTTGCTTCTTACAAATTTCTAAAAATATACTTATTTGTATTTTTTGAAAATCTTTTTCTTTTCTTAAAGGCCTTCATTTCTTTTCAGATGTCTTTTGCAATAATAAAATGGCAAGCATATGCTTGCGAAAATGTAGAAGATTGATTCATGTTCAATGTTAGCTGTGCATTTACTTTCATTGACCCAATCGAGATTTTTGTTCTGCATCAAATTCTAAACTATTTGATAAATGGTTTTCAAGGCCTCTGCGGATGATATAACATTGCAACTGAAGTCTTTTAAAAACTAACATGGTTTAATGATAAATTGGATGGTAGGAAAGCATTTTCATCAATGTATTAATCATTTACAAGTGCAGAACATTTGCGAAATAATTTGGAACTCTGTAGTGGAGAAAAAAATGTTTACGTGTGATGTTTGTTCCAAAGAATTTAGGTTAAGATGCAAACTTAAGAAGCATTTTAAAATCCATAGCGGGGAAAAGCCATTTTCTTGTACGGTTTGCTCAAGAGCTTTTACTGAAAAGGGGACTCTCAGAAGCCATATGAGGATCCATACGGACGAGAAGCCGTATTCTTGTGAGTTTTGTCCAAAGACATTCAACAGCAGCTCAGATCGGAATGCACATTCCAGAACCCATACTGGTGCAAAACCATTTTCCTGCACCATTTGTACGGGTGCGTTTGCTACACTGAGAAGACTGAAGTTACACTTAAGAACTCACTCTGGGGAAAAGCCATTTCTCTGTGAATTCTGTCCAAAAGCATTCTCTCGACAAGGAGACCTTCATAGACATCGGATAACCCATACGGGAGAGAAGCCGTACATCTGCGAAGTTTGTTCAAAAGAGTTTACTCGGGGAAATTCTTTTAAAGAACATATGAATATTCATACGGGAGAAATGCCGTATTCTTGTGACGTTTGTTCCGAGGCCTTTTCTTTGAAAAAACAACTTGTTATTCATATGTCCCTCCACGAGACAAACAGTGTGAAAGAAAAGCCATTTTCCTGCGATTTCTGTGCAAAAGCATTTTTTCGACGTTGTGACGTTAATCAACATATGGTAACCCATATGGAAGTGAAGCCATATGCGTGTGAAATCTGTTCAAAAGAATTTTCTCGAAATACATATCTTAAACAGCATATGATGAAGCATACCGGAGAGAAGCCATATGCCTGTGAGATCTGTTCAAAAGCTTTTTCCAGGAAGAGAAGTCTTAGTGTTCATATGCAACTCCACCAGCAATCCAACGTGGGAGAAAAACCGTATCGGTGTGAAGTTTGTTCAGGAAAGTTTAAACGTAAATCTAATAAAAATTATATTAGGATCCAAACGGAAGAAAACCCGAATTCCTGTGAAGTTTGTTCAAATGCTTCTGCTCTAAGTGAATATCTTACTGAACACATGACATCAGAGAAGCAAGCCCTTATGAGGAAAAAAAAGTACTCGTGTGAAGTTTGTTCACGGGGATTTTCTCGAACTAGGGATTTCAAAGAACACATGTATACCCATATGGAAAAAAAACCATATACTTGTAATATTTGTTCAAAAGCTTTCGCTCGAAAAATCATTCTTACTGAACATTTGGCAATGCACGAGCGGATCGATAGGGGTGAAAAACCTTTTCCGTGTGAAATTTGTTCAATGACATTTACTCGAAGTAGAGATGCTAAAGAACATATGACGATCCATACGGGGGAAAAACCTTTCACCTGTGAGGTTTGTTGCAAAGATTTTGCTCGAAAAAGATATCTTACTGGACATATGAAAGTCCATAAACGACCGCTTGTATTGAAAGTTGAAACTCAGTAAAAAAGAAATTGTTCTTTTGAAGACCAATAAATGTAATTTTTCGAGTCTTTTTCTTGTACCAGAGTCTGAGTCTTTTGTTTGATCAACCATTAATAATCTAGTTTTTAAGTGGACCTAATTGTAGTGCCAGGATTTCCGTTTGGGACGGGCACGTATAGGCGCTACAAAAAGTGTTTTTTAGCTACCTACTCCGCTTTTTACCCCCTAGTGCAAACCTCAAAAATTGCTTGAAATTATAGTGGTCTCCCCCTAAAAAACCCTTTAATTCTACTTTTGGTCCGATGAGGGTAGAAAAAACAGTTATGTGGCTCTCCCTCGGAAATTTTCGAAATCGAGTCCCAAAATTGCAATTTTAAATTCTCTCGGGTGATAAAGTGTGAGCGGGTCAAAGGTTCCCTTCTATGGGCGATTGCCCCCCCCCCTCCCTGTCCCTTTCTGATGACTAGGCTCGTGGGCACACGTGAGGAAATCCTCAGCAGGGAACCACACGAATAGTGTAAAAATTAAAAAAGTTCAAATAGGGTAGCAACTGAAAACAGTATTTGAGACAAAAACGAGTTTTTGACGCAAAAATTATTTCCCTTAGTTACCCGTTATCGATGTATAAGGCTTTATTAGGGCTGCCTCTGCAACTAAAAAGCTGACTAATGCTATAATTTGAGGTGATTAATTTAGCCAAAATATAGCACGAAACTCCTATTTTGCAACCAATTGTAAATAACGCCGACTATTCAAATAAAAAATCAACAACAAATACTTGCTCTCGTTTTTTTTTTTCCTTTTTTTTTATTTATTTATTTTTATTACTTTTTTTAGGACGAAAAAAATTGAAAATCCGCTTGAAAACTTTCCTCTACCCGTTTCGGGAAAAAAAAAAAAAAAAAATCTGTATTTATTTCTTATGATTTCTTGAAATCATAACAAATTAAAGAAATGAAAAAAAAAATATTTTTTTTTTTTTATCATTGAGATTTTTCCGATGATTTGTCAGCAATTAAATCGCATCACAAGCTTTCTCCAGCAGACAAGATATTTATGTTTGACATTGTTGTAGAACGGGAAGCAAATTTGGCAAATATGATGTCAATAAATATTTTGTTTGAAAAATTACACTTTTTTGATGTTTTCCTTTAACACAATTCTTAGTGCGTATTTAATGTCATGAACTGGTTTTTAACCCATTTTTTACTCTTAGAGAAGTTGTATTGGAAGGGGAGGGGGAACGAAGATAAGATAACAATTTTTAATTCTAGTAAAAGTGCATTTTTTACAAACTTTTTTTTAACGGAAAACAGATTGGGTTTCATATGTTTAAGCTTAAATACCTTGTGTACGCTTGGTTGGTGGTGTTATAAAAAACTTTTTTGGATTAATTTATCTGAACATTTGCTTCACAGAGACCAAAAGCTTAGGGGGGACGAAATATGATGTCTTTTCCCTACCTTTTTTTTTAACATTTGAAATTTTATGTCGTAAGCAACTATTATTCGTGTTTTCAAAACTTTGCAGACAATTGGACTCAAGTGTTGCTACTTCCTTTTTGGTATAAATATTTTTTTTTTTTGTATTTTCCAGATTTTTTTCTTTTTTAAAATGCCTTCATTTCTTTTCAGATGTCATGTGCAACAATTGAAAAGCAAATATATACTTAAACAGTGTAGAAGATTGATTTACGTTAAAGGTTTTGCGGTACATTTATATTCGTAGACGCAATCGATAATTTTGTTCTGTAACTAATTCAAAAATATTTGATTAACGGGTCTCAGGAATTCTTCAGATCATATAATATTGCAATTGAAGTTTTTTATAAACTAACATGGCTTAGTGACAAATTGGATGATAGGAGAGCATTTTCATCTATGTATTAACCATTTACAAGTGCTGAGCAATTGCGAAATCATTTGAAACTCTGTACTGGAGAAAAAATGTTCACTTGTGATGTTTGTTCCAGAGAATTTACGTTGAGATGCCAACTTAAGAAGCATTTTGAAATAAATAGCGGGGAAAAGCCATTCTCTTGTACGGTATGTTCAAAGGCTTTTACCAGAAGAGGAACGCTCAAACATCATATGAGGATCCATACGGGCGAGAAGCCATTTTGTTGTGCAGTGGCGTACTGGGTCTAAAATGTGTACCAGGAAAAACACTTGACCCGCGCCTTGTCCTATTTATCCCCCCCCCTCCCCCACCATCCACCAAGCTCAACCAACAAATTAAACTTGACGAACTTCCTATCGGAGGAGTATATAATCTTCGGCGCCCTGGGAGAACTGAAGCTTTTGCGCTCCTTCCCGCTCGTCGAAATGAGAGTTTTTCTTTTTTATCTTCCTTCGGTGATGTTAAAAAAAGGGTGTTCTGGGAGGGGGGGGGGTATGCTCAACCGGAAGTTTTTCGAAATTGAAGTCTAAAACACGATTGTGGGAAAATCATAGACAACGTTAGTGAACGGGGAAGGAATGAGGTTTGGGACTCTTTCGACATTACCAGGGCTGTGGAGTCGGAGTCGGACTGATTTTGGGGTAAAGGAGTCGGAGTCGTTAAAAAACATGCCATAATTATCATAACGTGGAACCGTAACATGGGCGAGTCATTTAACGTAGCAAATTGGCGAGAAATTCATCATCCATTATTTATAAATATACTTGCGAACCAAATGACCTTCTAATTTTCTACTACGGGCAAAGCTGTGCGGGTACCTTTAGTCATAAATAATGTAATTTTTAAGGACAAAACACCTAATCAGCTATGAGAAAAGAATACTGATGACGATCATAATTACGACTATTAATTTAAAATGCCAATATTTTAAGAGCTCAAATACTTCATTCGTCATTTTTTATCATTTTTATTAAAGAATTTTAACGTTTGACAAAATATTTATTTATTTATTTATTTATGATTTTTGGTATCTTATGGGCCAGTTGATGGAGCAAACTTATTTTTATAAATAGTAAAACATAGCGAATGGTTTTCGTTGGCACATTTTCACTTTCTGAAAGCGTTTCAAAGAATGAAAACTATAACAATAAATCGAATAAAACAATTAAAACAGCCCTTCATTGTTTAAAATGTGTGCAAGCTAAAATATTTTTTAAACTACAATCAAAGGAAACTGGAAAAAGTCCTCAATTAAAATCGAAACTAAAAAACTAAATTCAAAAGAATTTAAAACAATAAATAAAAGTAAATTAAACATTTACATAAAGTACCATAAACTGGGGTAATTTTGGGTCTCTTTTCAAAGTTTTACTCTGTTCCTGTCTTTATTTTCAAAGTAAAAAAGCTTTAAAAATCATTAATATCTCAGTTGAGTATTCCTCCTAAAAGATATGACAAAAGAATAACTCTAATTGCTATAGTATTTCATAAAAACAATTCATTTGTCCCATTGATGGGGTAACAATATTAATATATTTTTTATTTCATATATGTGCCATGAAAGCAGATTTCAGTCAACTTCCATCATTATGCTTAATTTACATGATTAGTTAAGATTTACTAAGGATTGAATCTTTTATTGTAGATGCAATCCATTATATTGCTCACTCCTGTTGCAGGGGTGTGATATTTTTGCCCATTTATTTGCAAACTTTATTTTATTTTAACTTTGACTTGTAAGGTAATCAACAGTCTAACTTAATTGTTTGCACCTAAAAATTAAGATTTGTTCTGCAGAAGAACACAAATAATATTTTTTGAATCAAATTTTAAAAAAAAAGTTTATACTTCATATTATGATACATAATAGTTCCTTATATTATAATGTAGGCAGATTAAAAGACAAATTTTTTAATTCGAAGAACAAAATGCAAATATATGTGTAAAAATTGATTGACAAATATATAAATCTTCACATATAAACTACACTCTCTATTGGTGTTTTTTTTTTTTTTTTTTTTGGATTCTGTGTGCTCAAAAGATTTTGATTGGCTATACAGCTATGCTGCTTATGACTATTGGGTGCAGATAATTCTTAGTTCCCCCCCCCCCTTTTGTTCATTGGAAGCAGAAAGCTATTTTAATTATTTAATTTAGTTACAAGATTTTGTTCTTATCTCTTTAATTAATCAAGAAATTAGGTATAATGTGACTATTGAATAACTGTTAATTGCATGGAACCTTAATTACCTTCCGAAAATTAATTGTTTTTCTCGCAAATAGTATTTAAACCAAAAAAAGCCCGGTTTTAAACCAAAAAAACCTGGTTTTAAACAAAAAAAAAAACGTTTTTTTTTTTGAAAAAAACCGTTTTTTTTTTACCAACCCTGCACAAATGTCAAGTTTTTTTCGTTACTAATATCTTTCAATGGAGATTATTTCCCTAAGCATAAGTTAGGGAACCTGGGGCCCGTATAAAAAGTTAAATTTTGTATTTTTCGACTCATTTTTATTTTTGCTTCAAACTTTCAATATCTTAACACTGCATCGGATTTTGAACATTTTTGCACTTGGAAGTATACATCTAGGACTAACGGTTGAGAAAATAAAGGTGTTGCAGGTTAAAACGGAACATCCTCTGTATAGGTGCATTATCTACATTTGAAACAACTAGGGAAGAGTTTAAATCAATCCTAGAATAATATATTCAGCATATTATAAGAACAATACATTATATTTAATTGGTAAATCTCAAGATTAGAGATGTTATTTCAAACTTTGAAATTTTACTAAACAAACAGACAGCACACTGTTATTTAAACACTTTGTGTAGTTTAGTTTTTTTCAACAAAAGCCAAAAGATCACTGTAAACTTGTAGCTCTTAAACCTTGAAATGTTCTCAGTCCCTTAGTTACCCAGTGGAAAGATTAAAATTTTCGTTGTTCCTCTTTACTAATAATGAAGCTCAAAGTTTGTCTGGATCTCTGTCGGGATATCTCTCTGTGACGCACATAGCGCCTAAACCGTTCGGGTGATTTTTATGAAATTTGGTACCAAAATTAGTTTGTAGCATAAAGGTGTGCACCTCGAAGCTTTTTTTTTTTTTTTTGAAAATTCGATTTTGTTCTTTTTCCATTCCAATTTTAAAAAAATATTACCGAGCAAATTATCATAACGTGGAGGAGTAAATTACCAAATTGTCGTAAAGTGAAACCGTAACATGGGCGAGCAAATGAACGTAGCAAATTGGCTAAAAATTCATCATCCCTTATTTGTAAATATACAGATGAGTCAAATGACCTTTTAATTTTCTACTACGGGTTACTTCCGTGCGGGTACCGATAGTTACTAATAAACCATTCAGAAGGTTGCTACTTTTTTTCTCGACGTTGACTAAATAAAATTTTGTTTTTGTTTCGAGGTAAAAATTTCCCCCCTTTTGATTATTATATGGCGATTTAGCTTCTTTCCTTATTTTTTAGGATTTTAGCTGTAATTATGGAGGGTTGCGTTTAATTTATTGGGGAATTAGTGATTTGCCGTTTTCTTTCTTTAAGAATGATTATTTTGTCGTGAATTTTGCAGTACATTTTTTTTTTCTCTCATTGAAGCCTGGTTGTCGAACATGCGTCACTTGACATCACTTTTATAAGAGGTAGACCGTGCAAAGCCGGGTGACGTAGCTAGTGAAACATAAAACATATTATATACTTCTATATTAATCACTAGAGAGGTTGTTTATCTATGTGTATACAGACTTGGATGTATGTGCGCAGTTCTTGAGGCACAAGCGAAAGTTTCACCAAAACAAGAATTTTGAAAATCAAATGGCGTGAATAACTTTGCTGTCTTAGTATAAGTTCAGTGGACTAGGGTTCTGACAACTGCCGTCAGGTAGAAGCACAATACAGGTCTACTCAACAGACAGGATTTCAGACTGATCCTGAGCAGTGTGTCCCAATGAAAACCCATGAAACTAATTATTACCCAGCGGAAATCGGTCTAAGAAGATTGGGCTCCGTCGATTGTGTGCCGTCAATTGGGCGCCGGGAACACTGGGCGCCGTGCATATTGGGCGCCGAGCACATTGGGTCCAATGCTCCCTACACCCAATATGCTTGGCGCCCAATGTTCCCGGCGCCCAATCTTCCCATTTCGAGCGGACATATCGCAAAATGATTTTTTTCGTTAGTAGATGGTGAGATGAATCATGTTTTCGTGTGCTTCTGTGCACTATGTTTTATTTTTCCAATTCCCTGGTCACTCAGTCTCCCTTTTGTGAAAGTAAAGCTCGAGTGTAAATTAAAATATATTTATCCTATAAATAATTTATAAAATATTGAAAAAATATATTTTCTCGACGATGCTGAATTTTGACAAAAACCTTTTCTTGTTAGTATAACAAATCTTTTGTCTCGCTTAACTTTACACTTGAAAAGATAATGTTCAGAAATTATGTATAGTGCCTTGAAAATTTGCATAGAGTTAATGCATAATCAATTGGATATCATCAGATATTTACATAACTATACTTGTAAAAAACTTAAAAAGAAAACGAACAAAATAAACTAGTAAGATCAAATTATTTAAGTTTTTCCTAAATTTCAAACCAAAGGACTAATAAAAATAAAACATACCTATCCCTGATCGAGAGGAAATCGTTGAAGATGATACTGGAAAAGAATCCTTTCTTGAAGAGCTATAAATTAGCGCAACCAGCCATATTTATAGCGACAACTAACTAGAAATTCAAAATAATAAAAATAATAATACACACACACGCACAAAATAATTTATCTAAAACTAACACGCAAGATACCGAATTATTTGAAGATGAAGGTCTTCCAGGCAATGGGGTTGTTTCCTTCAGTCAAAAGTAGTACTTTTTTCACTGAAATTGATAGAATAAGCAAAAAAAAAAGAACATGGACCCAGAAAATACTTTCATTTTCCCAACAGTTATTTTTTAATTAATGTTTTTAATTGTCCGATTTTTCAAACAAGGCGTGGTCTTGATGACGTCACAAATGATGCACTATAGCGCATCTTTCTATTGCGTTTCCACGTTATGATAATCAAGAAGCGAATTAAAATCGCGCTCTACGCTTGCTATCAACCATATCGTTGCCAATACACGTGAGTAAAGATGCGAATTAAATATTTTGTTCTGTGAATGGCAACACTGAATTGCATTTCATCATTTGTGATGTCATCGGCAGAAGCATAAACAATGAAAGCGCACCGATTTAAGTAATTTTTTTAAAAATATTAAACTTAAACAAATTATTTAAAAAACGGTCAGATCCTATGTTTTTAAGCTTGCTCTTTCAGAAAAAAAAAATAAAAATTTTGGAGACGACCCCGTTAGAGGAGGTGTATCGCCCGCATTGTTAACAGCACCACCGACCTACGCGAAATCGGAAAAAGTATTTTCAACTACAGGAAATTTGTGCTCTAAAATGAATTGGTGGCTGAGAAACAGTTCAATAGATTCATTATGTTCGCAAATGAGAGGAGAGACATTTAGGTATCATTTAAAAGAAGGTAAAAGTAATTGCAACCTTTCAATACTTTCTTCAAATTTTCCGAACCATCCGTCAAAAAAAAAAAAAAAAATTGGGGGGGGGGGGGGACGTCAGAGTGACCTTCTCTAAAATCTTCCGATCAGGACGCCCCTGTACATGTTCAGACTAACTTGCACCTAATGGAGCAAAAGAAAAGTTTTTCCCTGCTTGTAATAATGTGTTGTTTTGTTTTGCAACCACTTTCCAGCTGTTAAAGATCAAGACGATCTAAAGTACTCGCTTATAGAATGATACGTCCGCCATCTTGTGGCTAACCGCCGCTTTCTTTCTTTGTCCGCTATGATGAAGTAGCTTGTTTTGCTTCTTAGTTTTAGTTTATTGTAATAAACTCCATGTTAATCCACAATCAAAAAGCAAAACACACCACTTCGTAATAGCAGACATAAGAAGAAAGCGGCGTTTAGCTCCAAGATGGCGGACGCGTCGCTACTTCAGCTACAATCTAGGGCTTTAGGATGGTCAAAAAGAAGCAGCAAGATTGTTGTTGTTCAGAATGTTTGATTGCTGTTCAGAAGTGACAACGTTTTTTCACTTTTCCAGAACGCTCTGTCACACCATACCTTTTTTTTTTTGCAATTAGAAATCGGTCTAAATCAGCGACTAACTAAAGGACCTAAATATGGTTCTTGATAAAGGAAATTAGTGCTACTGTACTTTTATGGTAAAATTTCATTTTATTTCGATTCACTTATCATCTTGCTGTTCGTCTGCATAATTTTTTTTTCTGCAATGTATGTACTGGGTAGTTTTTGGTAGGGGGTAATGAACTGCTCACTTTGCTGAATGAGACTCCGAATTTTACTCAATCATAAAACACTAGCATGTACACATACTTGCATCTGTTTTATCTCTGAATTGCTGAATCATTAGAAAAAACAAAATGCCGAATAAGCCCCTTCTTTTTTTTTTTTTTTTTTTGGAGGTCACGATGATTTCACATCGGGACAACCCTAAATCGGGAGTGCCCGATTAGAGGGCACTGTGAGATTTAAAAAAAAAAAAAACACTCACGGACTCAAACCCCTCTTTTTTTACCACATGTTGTGTGTGTGTGTTGTGTATGCTTTTACCAACTAGTTGAGAGCTGTAATTTCATATATTCAAAGCTCAGTGACCTCCTGTCCGCCTAAAGAAATGGTCAGTTGAGTTTTTATGAAAGTTTGAGGAACATGATGATGGGGGGGGGGGGGGGATTTTTATTAAGGGAATATTTTAATGGCACAGGGTGCGCCATTAAAATTTAGGGGAGAAGGTTGAGAGGGTTTGGCTGTCATTTGCGGAGGGGTTAGGGAACTTTTGCCATTGAAACTCCCCCCCCCCCCCCCCTTTGCAAAAATTTCTGAATTCGCCATTGTTTGGTCTCTTTATCTTAAGAAAGATGTTTCTTTATTGGAAAGGTTCAAAGAAGTTCTATAAGGCTAGTAAGGGGACTTTTAGATTTAGATTATGATGACAGACATAAAAGTACTAATATGTAATAGTAATAGCCTATAGCAAAGGAGAATCAGAGGGGACATAATTCAGTTGTTTGAATTCATCAATATGAAAGCGTTTCATAGGTTAAATTTTTGCACGGAAAGCAGGACGAGAGGTCATTGTTTTTAGTTATTCAAATTTCAAGGTAATCTGAAAATTAGGAGAAATCATTACTTCGGTAGGGTTGTGGGCATTTGGAACACCTTACCAGTAGAGGTGTAATGACTAAGCTTTAAGCGAGTCATTGATATTCATTGGAGACTAATAAACTGACTAGGACCAGCCTAGCTGTGCCCAGAGCCTGTGTGCTGGTCATCGCATTTGTATTTTTTATACTTATGTTGCAGAAAATTACATTCATTTATGGTTAATAAATTTATTCATCTTTCTTTCTTTTTCAAAGAATGCTGAAAGATTTGAAAATTATTAAAAAGTATTTAAACACTTTTTCCCCGCCGATTAATCGGTTAAATTTGGCCAATTATGAAAAATTGGCAATGTGGGCAATTACCGATTACTGCCGATTTATCGGCGCATCCCTAGTTTGTACTGCATTCTTATTTTAGCAATACGAAGCTCTCCTCCCCCTTTCTTAGCACCAATTTGTGGTGCTCCAAATTAGCAACAACCATTCTTAATACCAAATGAAGATTGATGGGTTGTTTTAGAGTTTTCCAGAGCGTAGTTTTCGACTCGTAACATTGCACAAAACAACGAGCCATATGCATCAACTTCATGGGTTGACCCGCGAGCCGTAGCTTGGGCATCACTGATCTAAGTAGTACACATAACTTTTGTGCTAAGCTACTTTGAATTCTACAGTCAGCAAACAAGGTGATTCTCAAGTTAAAGATAACATTACAACGTTAAATTGCGAAAATTTGTAGTGAACTGCGGATACGGGTTTCAGGTTTACAAGGAACTCCCTTTTCAATGCAAGGAAATGAGCTAATAAATAAAAATATAATACTAAAGCTAAGCTGTTTTAGCATTTCGTTTTTGTCGGATTTCTTTTCATTCATGCATAAAATCCTCTTCTTTTGCACCGAAATGGTGTCCCTTCTAACCCTGAAGCACGCGTGACTGCAATTTTTGGTCATTCTTTCTTTCTTTCTTTCTTTCTTTTTTTTTTTTTTTTGTATATTTGGGCTACTTAATATTGCTTTACTATCTTTTATATTTGAACAAATGCATATGGTCATTTATTACAACTAATGCCTGGTTTTTCTCTCCCCCTCCACCAGAAAAAAAAATTGTAGTTTGCACTAGGCGTCAATGTGCTTTAATTTAAATCTCATGTTTCATAACCACATATGTCACCTGCACCTGTGAATATTAATATTTTATCAAATATGTTTTCTAGACTAGTGCTAGCATTAATTTTATTCCCCTTCGGAAATGTCATCTTTGCATAGAAATCCATTTTCCACCAGTGAATCTGCAATTTCATTTCGAGATTAGCTTATCTCAAAACGTTTGTTTATTTTCAGGTGTCTTCCAGAGTGATCTAATATAGTGGAAATTCATTTGAAACTCAATATAGAAGAAGGGCCGTATTCCTGTAAAGTTTACCAGAAAACTATCTCAGAAGGACTGCTTTGGTTACTCATCTAGAAACGCATGCTGGCGACGAACCATATTTATATGAATTTTGTTGGAAATCTTTTTCTCCAAGTGGCGACTTTAACAATCATTTGAGACTCCATGTAGGCAAAAAACTAGATTCTTTCAAAATACTACTCGGAAACCTTGGAGGTAGTCTTAAAAAGCATTCCACAATTCAAGTGAAAAATCATATTCTTGTGAATTTTAATCAAAACTGGAATGGGCTCCCTAAAAGGTCCTATGAAAATCCAAACGGGTGGAAAACGATATTCTTGTGAACATTGTTCAAGAACCTTTTCCAAAAGAGGCAACTTTGAAAATCATTTGAAATCCCACAAAGAATTCTCCTGCGAATCATGTTCTAAATCCTTTTCCACCGAAAGTGACCTGTTTCAACATGCTGAAACCCATAAAAAATTATACTCTTGCGGAATTTGTTCCAGGGGATTTTCCCGCCAATACCGTCTGAACATGCATGCGCTAACCCATACTGGGGAAAAACCGTTTTCCTGTCACCTTTGTTTCAGATCGTTTTCTTTCAACAGTGCTCTGAAAAGACATTTGTTAGCGCACACAGACCAAACTCTATATCCTTGTGAAACTTGTGGCAAAGCCTTTGTTCGGAAGCATACTCTATCCGTACATTTGAGGGCACATGACGCCCAAAAACAGTTTTCTTGTGACATTTGTTCGAAAACCTTTTTAAAAAGATCAGATCTTTATCTGCATCTGAAGATCCACTCTGACGGGAAACCGTTTTCGTGCGAGTTTTGTTCAAAAACTTTCACTTATAAAAACGGTCTGAAAAGGCATTTGACGACGCATACAGGCAAAAAGGAATATCCTTGTGAATTTTGCTCCAAAGCCTTCTCCCGATTTGACTCTCTCAAGGTACATCTTAGAATACACACTGGTGAAAGGGGGTTCTCCTGTGACACTTGTTCGAAGACGTTTTTTACGAGGGGAGCTGTTAAGGCACATATGACGAGTCATACGGGTGAAAAACCATATTCTTGCAAATGGTGCTCAAAAGCCTTTTCACATAATAGTTCTATGAATAGACATGTGAGGAAGTGTATTTGTGTGAATTCTGTTCAAGAGCCTTTTCCCAAAGAGGAAATGTCGGCATCCTAAATGACAAAAAGCATATTCTTGTACATTTTGCTCCAACGACTTTTCTGTAATGGACTCTCTTAAAATGTGTCTGAGACGCATTTTAAGAGACCAGATGAAAGAGTGTATTCCTGTAAAATTTGTTGCAAAGTCTCTTCAACAAGTGGAGTTGTTTTAGCAGATATCGCTGTTCAAGTGGAACATTAACGTAACTGCAAAATTAATTGAAAATGAGTTATTGTTGTCACTGGGTCCAAACGTGGTCGCCCCATAAGGAAAGGAACACTCAGGGTTCATACAGATCATGGAAATCCTGGAAAGTCATGGAAAAAAAATAAACAAATTTCAGACCTGGAAAAATCATGGAAAAGTAATATTTTCATTAAAAGTCATGGAAATTTATTTAAAGTCATGGGAATCTTGGGCAGTAAGAAAGTAACAATAGCTAAAAGAGCGCTAGAAATATTGAGTGATTTAGTAATATTGCATGTAATTTGAACGATCTCAGAAACAAATCCGAGTTTTGTAATCCAATTTCATCCGGTTCTGTTTCATCCGCTCGCCTGTTTTCGTAGTGTGATTTTACTACTGAGGCAACACTAATTTTGAATTCACCGTCATTTTCAGCACGTCTTATATTTTATATTCAGCAGTAGTAGGCATGCACGTTCTTGATTTTGCCCCGCCCCCTCAAAAAGTGCAATTAAATTTCATCCGAGTTCGTTTCAACTACTTGTAAAAAATTCATCATTAATTTCATCAGTGTTTATCTCAATATGTTGAAGGCTTTAGAAATTGAAGACTTTAGTCAGGCAATAGAACATGAAAATAGGGGAAGTATAATATTCTAAAGCAGTGATGCCCAATATACAGCTCGCAAAACTGATCCTTTGTGGCCAGCTGAAATATCTGGTTTAGAAAAATGAATTTATTGAAAAACGTGGCTTTACTTTTATGAACGAATATACGGTCAAGTTACATGGGTGATTTGTGCACTATTGACACCAAAGGAAAATGTTTTTATGAAGTGAATTTATAATTGGGTCATTCCATGCGAAATGAGCAAATCAGCTGTGGCTGACATGTCACAGATTTCAATGAAAATTTTTATTTAGGTAAACCATGCATATCTATGAGGGAATGCAAAGTATGAAAGTTTAAAAACTGTTTGTTGCTTTGTTATTGAAATTAGAAGTTAATGCTTACGCTAAGCCTACATTTTCAGAGTTCATTGCTGCCAGTTTGCGACTCAATAACTCCATAAGTTATAAACGTACACTCAAAAAATAAATATTTCCGCATTCTATATACAAATCTCTATTGGAAAAAAGCAAAGTAAAATTTATTCGGATCTTTTTTTTAAATCTGAGATATTAACAAATACTGAAATTTTGCCAATTTACTTCAGATTTCAAATCACTCTTCTAGCTCTTTTAATGAAAAAATAACAGTAAAAATGATTCAAATTGAAAAACTATCTATAACTATCTGCTCTATGTTTATGAATTTCTTGACGACGAAATCGTACTTTAAAAAATCGAAAATTTCCGAAAATTTCATTTTTTCCTCTATTTCAGATGTTTTTTTTTTTTTTTTGAAGATGAGGGAATGCTCTAAATTTACTCAAGTTTTTTTACGTAACATATTGAAGTGTCTTTTAGACGCTACTAAATTTTAATCATTGGAATCAGCGTATTTTTGTTAAGAGAGTAACTTGAACTAAGGCAAAATTTCATTAGTTAGTTATTTTTATTGTAAGTTTAGCAAAACTAACCATTTCTTTCGTGTTTTATTTTCTTAAAAGCATGTTTATGAAGTACTGGCTAAAATGTACATTTTTTAAAAATCGAAATAAATGTTAGATATACTTGCTTTTGCATCATTGAGTCGTTTATCTAGTTTTTTGAATTCTGGTAATTTCACATAAGGGTCAATCCATACAGGTTCCATACAGTTTAAACTACTCATTCATGTCCAAATATTTCTAATTTATAAAATTAAAATAATTATTTTGAAAATTACATAATGTTTTTTCAGTATAATGTATTATATAGGGCACAATATACGTAACTTAAGTAGGTGCACTGAAGTTTTCACACTTTTTATTTCTGTTTTAGTGTGTGAATTGACTAGCAAAATTGCTCAATTTCAAAGACCTGTATCTTTTTTACAAACCAAATACAAAAAACAATATGTATAACATGTATAGTACTTGAATGGAATATTCAATTGACCAAGAAATTTTATTTTTAATTCCATTCCCTTTTGGATTACAGGGGTCTAAAAATGTCATTTTTCCGATTTTTGAGGGGCTGTAATCTATAAAGGGTGCAAAAACACACAGAAACAGTTACATATTCTTTTTAGCACGGTTCCAGTGGTTAGTTTTCGCCGTATTTCATTTTGTGTTTCCGTCCCCTACGCGAGTTATCTCCCTTTGAAATGAGTAAAATTTTTACATTTGACCATGAACTTTAACCTGTTGCCGTTATTTTAATTATTAACTTACAGCTACGTTACTCAGCATGTAAGACTATCAATTTATGCATTTTAACATCAAAGCGTTAAATTAACTGTCATAACTGTTATTCAAATAGATTTTGGCCAAAATGCAAAGACCTAAAAGTCCCATTTTTGACTACGAAAATCACTTTTGATGACCTCTAAAAAATCAAAGGTCCAGTTGAGAGAAAAAATAAAAGTGGTTTTAAACATCTTTCATATCCAGCTTTTAGGGATATGAATTTCAAAAAAATTAAAAATGTTCTAGCGCACCCATTCGTCGAACCTGTATGAACCCGTAAAACACAAAGAAAATGCTATTTTTCTGAATTTTATTTTACGTTTGGAAATCAAAAACCGTTTTCGAGTTTCTTCAAGCAAATAGTAGAAACACAGCTCTATATTCTTGTAAAATTTTAAAGTTGTCTGAATTTTCCCTCGTTTGAATTTTTGTGTTTATGTGAAGGGGAAAATCATCATTTTACAAAATGTCATTAAGTTTAAAACTGATTTTGAAGACAAAGGAGTTAAAATACAAGTAAGGTATTTCTTTTATGATACTTAGCACATTATTGGGTATTAGTTTCATGAAAGCTAATGCATTCCTTAAGGATTGAGATTAAAAAATAAAATGCTTAATTATGAGAAAATTGAAATATTTTCAGTTTTTGAAACTCGGTTAAAATTTAACTATAATAAATTTTAAAAAAATACTGGCGTCAGATTAATTACCCTACTCTATAGATTGCAACAACATATAACTTTTATGTTTTCATTAAATAGTTAATAAGATACAAGCCTTCAAAAATGCAACATTTAGCATTTATGAGAATGCTGTTCAATTTGACCAATTTTCAATCGCATGTAATTATTCAAATAAAAAATTTTAAGCAAAAATATTTTAGATATTTTTATGTAGGCATAAAAGGGACCTGTATACCAAATTTCATAAAAATCTGTTACCATACGGCCACCACTTTTTTTGCGAATTTCGCTTATTCCGTATGGAATGACTTAATTGTAAACTTAGTAATAATGACTCATTCAATTTTTGTCCCATTCATTACTATTTTGTCTTACTTATTGAATATTTATTGGACATTTAAACATCAGTGTATTGCATTTCACTATACTTTTACTCTACTTGAATTTATATGATAAAGACAAACAAAAATATTTGTTAGTTTCTGCAATGCGCACTAATATTTTTTCATTCACAAGTGCTCCAATGAGGTAGTGGCATTCACGTAAAAGTTTTTCTAAAGCCCATTTCCGAAAAAATTGGCAAGTTTGACATTAAATAGTACTATTCTCTTCGTGTAACACGGTCGTGAAAAATTTTATGAAGTCATAAAATTTATTATAATAATAATAAATTTTATGACTTCATAAAATTATAATAGACCATATTGGGAAAAGTCATGGATTTTTTTTAAATCCAATTTGAGTATGAACCCTGAATACTGACAGATTTGTTATTCAACTTTTAGCCTCCTGGGCAGTAACTGAACTTTGTTTCATTGTATGAGGTTCTTGCATGTATATTTGGTTCTACTGTAAAATTACACTTTTTGCAGTTCCGTCAGTGTTCCACCGGAACAGCGATATGACAACTCATATAGGAGGAAAACCAGATTCATGTAAACGGTGCTCAAAACCCTTTCATACAGGGTGCTCCGTTTTAACCTGCAAGACCTTTATTTTCGCAACCGTTAGTTCTAGATGTATACTTCCAATTGCAAAAATGTTCAAAATCAGATGCAGAGTTAAGATATTGAATGTTTGAAGCAAAAATAAAAATGAGTCAAAAAATACAAAACTTAACTTTTTCTACGGGCCCCAGGTCCCCTAACTAATATTTATAGAGTAATAATCTCCATTAAAAACTATTACTGACATAAAAAACTTGACACTTGTGCGACCAAAACTAAAGGAGATATTCCAGTTTAAAGTTTTAAGGGTCGGTTTCAGAAGATGAGATTGGGGAACTTATTTCTCTTTCAGAAGAATGACAGGACGTCAAAGTAAGAAACACAAGGTATTTATATTTTTCATTGCTATTCAAAAATAAATGCAAATGTTATGCCGTGATACTCAAAAACACACTACAAAACCCTCAAGAAATTTCAAAAACAACACTCTGTGCACACATATCATTTTAAACACTTGTTAACCGCTATATTTCCCCCAAAAAGGTGTTATTGACGGCCAGTGAAAAGTGGTGTAAGTCACAAAACGCTGCGTTTCATATCTCGGTGAATATTGGCCGTACTAACTTCAAAATTTTGTGTTGAAATTATTTTTCAATGGAGATTATTTCCCTAAATGTAAGTTAGGGGACCAGGGGCCCGTATAAAAAGTTAAGTTTTGTATTTTTACTTTCTTCTATATCTAATATATAGAAGAAAGTATTGGATTCGTGCAAATTTTCGAATTTCGAATTTTGACGAATTCGAACGTTTTGAGGTGTGCTGAGTTCATTTCGACTATTTTTGGAAAATGTCTGTCTGTGTGTGTGTGTGTATGTATGTATGTGTGTGTGTATGTATGTGTGTCATGTCTGTGTGTGACCAGTTTTTTGTGGCCGCTCTACAGCAAAAACTACCGCATGAAATCGAACGAAATTTGGTACACATATGTGCCCGTATGTGAACTTGTGCCCATTGGTTTTTGGCGCGAATTCCTCCAAGGGGGGTGGAGCAATGGGACGTTTTTTGAGTTACGCGTGCTTGCTATTCCTCAGGAAATAACTGGCGGAATCAAACAAAATTTGGTCCATATGTTGCCATTAACAGGAGCAGGTGCTGATTCAATTTTGGTGTCAATAACTCAAAGGGGGGTTGAGCTATAGAACGTTTTTTGTCGTCAATTGTGACTGCTGTATCTCAAGAAATAACGAACGGAATCAAACAAAAATTTTTTTGACAAGTAGCCCTTAGTGGGTATAAGAGCTGATTTTATTTTGGTGTCAACAGCTAAAAAGGGGGTAGCGCAATCGCCCGTTCTTTTTTTCCATTGTGAGTGCCCTATCTCAAGAAGTAATGCTACGTTCTGGTTGAAATTTGGAATATATGTGAATCCATACGTAAACAGGCTTTGGTTCAATTTTGACTCCAATCGCTCCAAGAGGTGTTGATTTTTTTTTTTTTTTTTTTTTTTTTTTTTTTTGCGAATAAAAATAGTTTTATTAATGCAACAATAAGAAAGATAAATCGTAATAGATTGTCGTCTGCGTATTTCTCGTGATTTTAATTGTATGGAAATGATCGGAAATATTATCTCAATGATTTAAAATTTTTAACTGTTGCCATCTTATGTTTGTTAACAAATAAAATATTTGTAATTCATTCAAGCAAGGCTTTTAAAATAACTTTCAATTTTCGCTCTTTGCTTTGCTTTTGCAATAATTCAGACATTGGGATAGTCGTCAAGTTTTTGCATGTGTAATTTTGTTTCTGTTAGGAATATTGCTTCCTCGTCAAGCATGGGGAGGGATCAGAAAAAAAAAGAAAAATATAGAAGAAAGTTTCGTGATGGCCACAACATACTAGTTTCACTTATTTTTATTTTCACTTCAAACTTTCTATACCTTAAACCTGCATCTGATTTTGAGCATTTTTGCAATTCGAAGTATACATCTAGGACTAACGGTAGCGAAAATAAAGGTCTTGCAGGTTAAAATGGAACACCCTGTATAATAGTGCTCTGCTATGAGTAGACATGTGAGGAAGTGTATTTGTGCGAATTCTGTTCGAGAATCTTTTCCCAGAGGATGAAGTTTTGGAATCCATTTGAAAACCCACTGTAACAAAGAAGCATATTTTTATACATTCTGCACCAGTGCCCTTTTTTAATGGACTCTCAAAAATGCATCTTGAAATCCACACAGGTCATTTCTGCAAAACGCGTTCGAAAGTGTTTTCTATGAGTGGCACTTAAAGCACATCTGAGAAACCCGTACGGACGAAAAACTATTCTTTTGAATTGCGCTCAAAAGCCTTTTCATACAATAATGCTATAAATAAGTGTGTGAAAAAAACGTACGTATTTGTGTCAATTCCTGATGAAGAAATTTTCGACTCAATTGTGTTGTAAATAAGCATCTGAGAAAATGTTTTTGTGTGAAATATTTTCCTGTCGCTATAAATAAATATATGAGAAAACGTATTTGTGTGAATTCTGTTCAAAAGCTTTTACACACACTAGTGCTAGAGATTGGCATCTGAGAAAACATATTTGTGGGAATTCTGTTCACAAGCTTTTATACACACTAGTGCTAGAGATTGGCATCGGGGAAAACATATTTGTGTGAATTCTGTTCACAAGCTTTTATACACACTAGTGCTAGAGATTGGCATCTGAGAAAACATATTTGTGTGAATTCTGTTCAAAAGCTTTGATACACACTAGTGCTAGAGATTGGCATCTGAGAAAACATATTTGTGTGAATTCTGTTCACAAGCTTTTATACACACTAGTGCTAGAGATTGGCATCTGAGAAAACATATTTGTGTGAATTCTGTTCAAAAGCTTTGATACACACTAGTGCTAGAGATTGGCATCTGAGAAAACATATTTGTGTGAATTCTGTTCACAAGCTTTTATACACACTAGTGCTAGAGATTGGCATCTGAGAAAACATATTTGTGTGAATTCTGTTCAAGGGTTTTTCCCCGAAAAGGGGGTTTCGGAATAATCAATTTTAGAACCCTCAGGAACAAAAAAAAAAGTCTTTTGAATTTTGTTTACCGTAGTTTTACCCCCCCCCCAAAAAAAATAAATGAATAAATAAAGAGGGTCTTCATTCGACATTCCTGTGAGTTTTGTTCAAGACACTCAAAATTTAAGTCTCTTAATGCACATTTTAGAACTGTAGAAGTGTAAAAATTACTCTTTTATTTCCTTCAAAAGGGCCCGTTTTGAAAAAAGATGCTTAAATGGATGTTTGCAATCCAGCTCAAGTAAAAGACTATGTTCCTGGAAAGTTTCTCCGAACTTGGTTCTTGAAATAAGGCTTGATAAGCATTTGAGAACATTCAGAAAATACCTGCAGATGCATTTTTCAGTATATTAATTAGAGTACTTTTTGTCAGTAAGTATCAACGCATTTGTTTTTTAATCATTTCCAGCCCCTCACCCAGAATTTTTCTAGCGTCCCCAAACCTTTCTTGAGTTTTTGTGCACTTGTTCCTAAAAGTAGTGGTTAGAAATGCTGGATAACGTCGAGAAAGCTTATACTATTTACAGGATGCACCTCTAAGCAAGGCTGCATTTTCGGGGGAAAATGACTGACTGGGACTCATTGTAAATTCAACAAAGTTCAAAAATTTTACGACGCTAATGTTTCTAATAATACATTTAGGATATAAGAGAAAGTAAATTTGTATGTTGTGACAAATTTACTTATTAATGTTTCTAATAATACATTTAAGATATAAGAGAAAGTAAATTTGTATGTTGTGACAAATTTACTTATTAATGTTTCTAATAATACATTTAGGATATAAGAGAAAGTAAATTTGTATGTTGTGACAAATTTACTTATTAATGTTTCTAATAATACATTTAGGATATAAGAGAAAGTAAATTTGTATGTTGTGACCGTCACAAAACGTTCTTCTCTATCTATCTTATGAATTCTTAAATCTAACGCTGAATCGGTCATGTAATAGCTACTACACATTCTGCTAATCGTAAAAGCGGAAAATTTGGTTATTTGTGAAATTGACGATGTGAATTCATTGCCATTAAATTTTTGGCACCAGTATCTTCGAGGGGAAATATCCGCCTTCTTTTCGTAGTCAAGCTATACAAATTCTCTATTCGTGCTCTGAGTGGTTAAAGTTTTGTATCTAACATCTAATTCAAAAAAAAAAAAAAAAAAAAAAAAAAAATACTAATTTATTTTGGCATCTTGAATTCAAATTATGTTTTTCGCAATCACGAGCGTGTGTGTGTGTATGAATGCGCGTGTATGTTTGTGTTAGGCGCATGTGTGTGGGTGCGCGTGTGTGTGTGTATGTATGCATGTGTGTGCGTGTTGTGTATGCAGTGCTGTGTGTGCGCGCGCGCGTGTGTGTATGTATAGGCATATGTGTTTGTGTCTGTGTGCAGGCATGAGTGTGTACATGTGTGTATGTGTAGGAGTGTCTGTTTGTGTCTCTGCGCAGGCATGAGTGTGTGTATGTGTGTGTAGGCGCGTGTGTGTGTAGGATATGGACGCAACCGGGAGACGGTTTTCGTAAGAGAAGCAGCACCGTGAGGCGGGTCGACGCGACGGTGGTGCTGGCAGAGGGTGCTGGTGGGAAAATAAAATGATAGGAATTCAAAATAGTCAAGTGAAAACAATAAGCAATCGTGATTGCTCAAAAAAAAATTGCCTGTGATAAAAATAATTTCAGTCTTCTACTTAATACAAATTAACATCTTTAACCAGAAGTGCCCATTAAATCAATGAAATATTTAGGGATTTTGTTTTCTTTTTTGGGGGAGGCGGAAGTGAGAAAGATATACTAGCTTCATTTAACCTTCTAAATATTTCCAGTATTACTCTTTCAAATTTTTTTTACATATTTTCCTCCTGAATTTTAAATATAATGTTAAACTCAGCTACATTTAACTCAGAACTGTATTGGGTAAACTTAAATCTATTCTTTTTAATAGCATTTTCTTCTTTTTGATTAAATAATGCTTTTGATAGCAAATATAAAAATATTTTTAGATTTTGAAATCTTTATAACAATTTAAAATAATGTAACAAAAACAAGCAATTTAGACGGTGTGTTATTTGCTTGCTTTCTTATTTATTTTCATTTATTTATTTATTCATTAATTTTGAGTCAATTAAAGACTAATATAATGTTTGCTGTCTCAGATCTAAAGATTAATGAAAAAATACGAGCATAATTTTATTGGAACACGAACACTAAAAAGCTTTTATGTTTAAGGAAAAATCTGCTTTTATTTCAGCTAATTCGGAACTCCAGCGCTCGAATACGCTACCTTGCGGTGATTTATAAAACTGCGAATGCAACTAAAACTTTGCCACGTTGCGTTCCATGTGTGTCTGTTGACGTAAACACAGGCAGTTTGTTCTGAGTATTTATTAACGCAATCGATGTGTCTTAGTTTGCTTTCAGCTACAGAAATTAATTCGTCCCTTAGTAGTATTCTCGAGCTTCTCAAAATAATGTTAGTTTTCATTATTTCCTTAATTGGTAAAAGCGAAAATACTGGATTAACAAACTTGGATAACGTTATACAAGGTAAAAAATTTTATTGTTTTGTATGAATTTGTAAGAATATGGGAGTTTTTTTAATCTTAAATTAATTAAACTTACCATATTTTACAGCAGCATTTAGTTGGAATGGACAGTATGCAAAATATTTTCTTGAATATATTATCGTAGAACAAAATGAATAACCGAGAAAGAATTTACTTTATTCCTTTTATTCTCAGCTGAAAGGTATCGCCAAATTTGTTTAGGGTTATAATTTTGGCATTGTGCGAGCAAAGTAGCCTTGGCGAGATTTCGCGTTTTTAGTTAAACCATTTTCAAATTTTATCATGAGTGGAATAAAATGGTAGTAAGATTACAGAATTCGATAAGTAAAAAGAAATAATGGTCAATCAACTGAAAAGAAAACTACCACCATATATCCGTGAGAATTTTGTTGATGATTTGCATAACATGACACAATTAAATCGTAACTCAGAAATTAGAAAAATCGAAACAGAAAATTTTTAAATTAACCGATTCGAGAATTCGAGAGAAATAACTCAGCTACAAATGGAAAAAAAAATAAGCGCTAGTCAAGCAAGGCAAAAACGTATCATCTTCTTTCGATAACAATTTGTAATGTCACATTGAATTTTCTAGCATTAATTTGTTATTCTTGTCAGGCCACAATATTATTTAGTTTTATCAAGAATTGATAAATATCGAATTCAACATCGTGAAAATGGCTGCTTAGAACTACGAACTACGTACTTTGCATTAATGTTTGACGTTTAGTAATGCTTCTTGAATTCTCATTTCTTTCTACGTGGGTCAGAATATCAACAAGACTTTGAAAATTAATTTAAAAAGAATAAAGCGAAACAATCATACGTACGAACAAAAATCACAACACTTTTAGCATTTTCTTCGTTACCATGTGCGTTTGTTTTAGTTTTCAATTCCGCCATTAGATAGTGACTTCAGTGCCCCCTATAGTTCGTTGGAGTTGCGAATAGAGAGCTATTTTGTACCTTTTCAAAGTGTGAATCCGAATGCGTGTATTTGGTCTTACAGGACATGTTTCAGCTAAGGCTAAGGTCTCCAACCAGGGAACCACAATTTTTTAGTGACACCAATATTGGGTAAATTTCTCTTTTTTCCTTTTTCCTAAACTGTTCCTTTGAAAAGTGCGGATTTTCAAGAAGAGGGATATCAAATTTTTCCAAGATCTTGGCTTATCAAGCCGAAAAGAAGCCAACCTTGCAGCTCGGCGGCAACCCTGTTAGCTTGCGCGTGCGCAGAGAAGTCAGAGTTTTAAGAATTTAGTGGCGTTTTAGCACCGTGTGAAATTTACTATTTGTTTATACTGTAGGCTGTAGGGAACGCTCTCCGTAATTTTTGTGATTTGGTCTTAGTAACAATCCGATTAAAATGTTTCGAAGTTTTGTTACAGAAGTTTGATGTCTGAAGTTTGTTATGCAGCTGCAGTGTAGTTGACTGTCGCAGTTTGTTGACGTTAGATTTACTTTTAAAGTCTAAATTTGCTCAAGGACAAAAGTAAGTTATAACGTTTTTAATTTCGCTTATTACATTCAATCACTGTCGGTGCCGGTTTTACGAAGAGAACAATGGGGGGGGGGGGGGGTCTGGGTAGTTACGCCTCTCAAGAATCTGAATCTTTTTTTAGATTCAATAATAAAGCGATAATATATTTTTAGTTTATCTTTTAGAAAGTAACGAGCATGAGCTAACCAAATTAATTTGCTCAATATGCATTGTAACATGAAAACTAACAAGGTAAGGTTATCCCTCCGTGCCTAATAACTTATGAGGGAGTAGTTCCTATTTGAATCAACTTATGTTTATTATGTTTACAAGCTTTTTGCTAGGACATCTCATTCTCATGTTTCATTTCTTGATATCAGCACTTTTTTGTTCAATTTTGAGCAAATATTACCTGTTTGTGACAGAGCTTAGGTCGAAATTTAAATCCTGTGTAAATCCTTGCCTAACGAGCGATTTTCTTTTGACAGATAGCGGAAAGATCTTGTGGTGTAAAAAACATACAAAAAGTGATTTTTTACAAATTTTTATAGAAAAATATCATTTGCCATAGAAGATAACCCCCGTAGAATGGGAGGAGCATAATAGTCATTGCATTATTAAGATTGGCAGCAAGGGGTAAAAGCAAGGGTTTTGGGAAATCGACCCTCATTTTCTCTTTGTTCTGTATCCCTTACAGTGCCGGATTTACATGTTTGGAGGCCAGTCACAATGAATTTTCGATGACCCCTTGAAAATGAACAGAACTAAGAAAAATATTTTTCATGTGACTTTTTAGATCATCTTCAATGTTCCTTGCAATTGCGACATGAAAAATCTATAACTTTAATAAGAGTTCTAAACTCTCATACATACTACTGATGATTGCATTGGCGACATCTTATCAATATATTTTATCATTAGGAAGAAAATATTTGTCTGCAATTTTCAGCTGGTTGCAAAAGATGCTTTAAAATAATGTAAACAACTTTTTTCTTGTTAGTTGCAAGTTAATGTGATTACATCTTTTTTTTTTTTTTTTTGTGGTTGAGTTCCACCCTCCTAGGGGTTGCCAAATCTTCAAACTTGACCTAAAAGCCCTTTTTTCAGTAGATTTGTGGGCATAGTGCTCATCTTTTTTTAGGGGGAACGGGGTGTAGAACTCGCATAGTTATGAATAATAAAAAAATTGTTTGAAGTTATATTTCGAAAACTTAAATGCAATGTTAGTAAAAGACTAGTATAGAGTACAGAAGTTAATGATGAATTTTATGTAAAAAAAAAAAGTTTGTATCTATAGACAGTAAAATCCCTCCTGACAGACACCCCTCAACTGCGGACACCCCTCTTATGCAGTGGCGCCGACTCCATGGGGCTTGAGGGGGCCCGAGCCCCCTCAAAAATATTTTTGAGGGGGCAGAGCCCCCCCAATAAGTCAAGAAAATTATAAGTTACATTATGCTTTCTAAACTCATAAATTTATCTTTTATTTTCCTTGTTTGAAGATACAGTGAAACCCCTCTATTACGGACACTAACGGGACAAACTTTTTTGTCCGTACGAGAGGGGTGTCCGCTTTACAGAGGTTTTTTTAATTTAATTAACTTTAGTTATTTGTTTATGTTTTTTGAAATCTTAAATGAAATATGTGTGAATTCTACTCTTTCATATGCATAGATTTTTTTTAATTTACTAGTTTTTACCAACATATACATAATAAACAATTATTTTATCAGGTTAAATTCAAATATTACAGTTTTGCACACTCAAAGAGATTTAAATAACAGGTTCGCATAAAAATTACATACCTAATTTGTACTTTTAAAAAATTGTTCGATTGATGTCTGTTGATATGTTTTGATCGATGAAAGTCTTTCATTTTCGAAATGTATCTTAAGTTCTTGTACCAAGTCTAGTCCTTTAGGATCGTTGTGTTTAATTGAAAATTCCCTGAGTCCATCTAATACGCTTAAAGCTTCGTTAACATTTTTAATTGTTTTAACGTCTTCTTTTACGGACAGTTCATCTTCATCGTCATCCTCAACTGTATGATCTTCGTTAATTTCGCGCACTATGCTTGCAATTTCTGTTTCGCTTTCTTCAGTGAAAACTTGGTCGTCGATGGGAGCATAGTCTTCAGCGGTCACATTTGTGAACCCTGCTTGTTGCATTAACGACTGCAAATCGGATCCATCATTGTCACAATCAACTTCGTTGTCAATTTCCTCTGTGGCAGATCCTTTTTTGAATCCAACGCGATTAAAGCAACTTACTATTGTTTCTTTTTTAACTTCCTTCCATGCGTGCTTAACCCAGCTGATTGCATCTAACACATCAATTGTTTTGGACAATTCGCTACTTGTTTTAGTTTCTTCCATTTTATTGATTAAATGCTTCATAACTAGTTGTCTGTATTGAATTTTAAATGCTTGAATTATCCCAGCATCCATAGGTTGGCATTTCGATGTTGTGTTTGCTGGCAAGAAGACTATTTCTATATTTTTCAAGTGAAAGTCTTTGGGATGGGAGGGCGCGTTGTCCATAAAAATAACAATATGCCTTTTTTCTCTCCCCAACTTCTTATCAAAAGTTACAAGCCAATCAGATATGACACTGGTTGTCATCCACGCTCTTCTATTTGAATACCAGTCTACAGGTAATTTTTTTATATCCAGTCCTTTAAAACACCGAGGTCTGGCTGCTTTTCCGATGACAACTGGTTTTAATTTTGTACCATCCATGCTGGCACCCAACAAAACTGTTAAGCGTTCTTTGGAGATTTTGCCACCAGAGCAGTTTTTTTTCCGTAAAGTTAAGGTTTTATCTGGCAGAGCTCTATAAAACAAACCGGTCTCATCAATGTTATAAATGTCACATGGCTCGTAATTTTCAATCAAACTAGGCACTTTCTCAAACCATTTCTCGCAAACGTCAGCATCCACATCCATGGATTCACCGCATATTTTTTTAAAAACGATATCATGTCTCGTTCGAAAACGATCTAACCATCCATTGGAAGCTTTGAAATTTTCTATACCCATTTCAGTAGCTGCTTCTTTCGCCTTTTCTTGTAAAATAGGGCCAGAAATCGGAATATTTTTGCTTCTTGCGGACACAAACCATTTAAACACAATTTCATCCACTGCAAGGGCATTACTTTTAGGAAAATCTTTTTTCTTCTCTTGGTTTCCATTTATGAACCATTCTTTCTTAAACTTCTCTTTTCCTTTTAATATACAGCAAGTTTGTGTGTGTCCCACACCAAACTTTTCAGCAATGTTCCGTATTCCAATTTTATTTTTTTCTGCGAAATCTATAACTTCAATTTTTTCTTTAAGAGAAAGAGTACGACGCTGACGATGAGTATTCAGAGCCATTTCAATGAGAACGATGAAACAACTGAATGCTTTTACCCTTAAGTTTACTTTATGATATTGCATTGGCTTTACTTTTACTCTATATAAAATATTTTTGTTAGATGGCGCGTCAACTCGGTTCCACTTAGACACAACACGCCTGCTTGTTAGTCATCTGAAAAGGAACAAGGCAACGGGGGAGGGTGGGGGTATACAGACAGAAACTTGCAGAATAATCATTTTCTCTTTTCTTTTCTTCTATTTTTGACGATTTGATGATGTTTTTTGGAATGAAAAATAGGGCTCGACCGATGGCACTTTTTGGCCGATGGGCCGATGCCGATTGTTGGCCGATTGTTCAAAGAGGGCCGATGGCCGATTGTTTTTCTCCAAATGGCCGATTGCCGATGGCCGATGCCGTTGGCCGATGGCAAAAAAAAAAAAAAAAAATCAAACAGAAATAAATTGATAAGATTTTCAGGGGTTTAAAGGATCATTGATTCATTTCACTTTATTTCCTTTCTACGAATAAGGAATTTTAAATCACAAAAAAAAATCAGATTTCGACCTAAATTTTTATTTTACGATCATCCAATTTATACTTCACAAGTTTTTTCGACACATCTGTACATGCACATGTACCTAAAAACATATAGATGACCGAAATATCCATTTTGAACGCCTCCTCAGTTAATTATCGCAAATTATTTTGTGATGTCTTCATGCGCGTAAACTTGCGTCACTCAAAAACGTTATGAAATAGTAAGTTCAAAACTCATACGTAATGATCTAAAAGTTCGAGGACAAGTTGCATAAAACCTTACCCTGAATAGTTCACATTATCGAAGCACATCTATCTACAAAATAGTCAGCTTGAACGACTATGCACTTCTGCCAACGTTCGTATAGCTTTTACAAGCACTCTTGGAAGAAATTTTTCGCAACCTTCTGTAAGGCCTCTTGCGTTGCTGCTTTGACTTCATCGTGGGTAAGAAGGCGACTTTCATGTTAAGGGTGCACGGTTCGATTGGTCAATAATCTGGAATGACAAACAAATAACATAACGTTTCGTCGAACTTAGCTCCGTTTGACTTTTACCTGTTCCCAGCAAAAAAACATTTCCATGGACGCCGCTTTCTTCCATCAGGAGAAGATAAAGCTGCATCATAGAAAATAGCGAATAATGGCTTCCAGGAGTGTTTCCAAAAGTTATATGAACTCTGGCAGAAGTAGGTAGCCCCTCAAGCTGACCTTTTGAAGGTGAATGTGCTTCGGTAATGTGAACTATTCTCGATAAGGTTTTATACAGCTTGTCCCCAAACTTTTGGATCGTACTACATATTATCTGTATAGGGTGAAGCTTCTCCTTTTTTGACTGCTGTATGATGAAAGAGAAAGAACAACAGTCAAAAATAAAAATATAAAAAGAAGGAAAAAAAAAGGAAGAAAAGCAAAGAGACTGTTTAATAACCAATTGATTTTTTTTTTTTTTTAATTGAACATATAACTAAGATTTCAGTAATATTGTAATAATGTATGGATTTAGGTACATTAAACATAGTTAAAAAACATTAAATTATGTTGTTTAATCATTCAAAAAAAAAAATAAATAAATAATAAAACTATGAAACCGTCAACAAATTACGCAATTGAAGTGGAAAGATTGCACGTAGACATTTTTTAGTCATCAAACTAAACGAAAAAGCTAACAGATAAATTGCAATATTAAATCAAAACAGGAATATTTTTATATTTATTTAAAATTTATGAATAGAAAAGTTTGCATTTTTCATAAAAACTATAACAGTGACATAGATTTTGCTGAAAAAAGAAATAACCATGAAAAGAGCGAGGTTCTTAAAACGCAGCTACAATAAACAAACTCAATATTTACACCAATTTAATAACTGAATACATATACTACTTGATCTAATGTTTGCACACATAATATTGAACAATTTGATTGTTTAATTTTATATGAAGCTTTACAAACAAGTTCAAATTATTTTTTTAAATTTAGCAATAATTTTCTAAAATTTAAAAAACTGCATAATAAAAAATCCTTGAAACTTTTCCATAAAAAACAAAAGTAACTTATTCATTGATTTTATATAAATATGTACATAAAATACTTACTTGCAACAGAAAAAAAAATCGATCGCTATTAAAGATGCAAAAAAGATGGCGCATTACGAAATATAGGTGAAACAAGTATGATCGATGACATTTTTTGAGCGAAATAAATTATCGCTAAATATTTAAGAAATGCTTGAAACGACGAGGGAGGGTTAGGGAGGTCACCCTCTGATTTCGGAGTAACTCACACTTCGGCCCCAACCTCGGCCTCGTTTTTTTAGTACAGAACCGCTACCATCAACGCCTCGGAAAAGTTTCTGAATCTACTTCAGCACTTCCGAAGAAAAAATTCAAAAGTCCCATTGATTTCCGAATTATGTCACAATTCGAAACGTCTTTAATCAATTCCTTACATTAATGCTCTAAATTCTTTCTAAACAATAGATAAAGTTTGAAAAAAAAATCTCTAATTTTATGAATGGTGTTAGTTTTAAAGAACTCAGAAGTACAACTAGAGTTTAATTTCAAAAATTGAGGGAGTGGGAGGAGAGGCCTCGCAGTGTTCTCGGAAATTCAAAAAATAGTCGTAAAAAATACAGTTCAAAATAATCATAAACATTCAGCAGAAAAACCCTTTCAAAACTTGCACCCGAGTTTGTTTTGACGTGCAGTGGCGGATTTAAAATATAGCAAATGTTGCAATTGCGCGAGAGGCCCCATAACCATAGGGGCACCGTAGGAGTTACAAAAATGCTTCTGATAAATGTTTTACAACTTCTGTGATAGAGAAATAGGGCCCCAAAATGTATTTCGACGGGCCCAAAACTTGTAACTCCGCCGAAGCGATACAGAAAAGACTGCATTACTGTGATTCATATTACAAATATCGAAAAATTAAAAATTACCGTCGGTTCTACGGGAATCTAATAAAATGAAACAAAAACCGGTTTCGCCATTTCATATTTGTTTCCATGGTCTCCAATTCGGCAATATATCACCCAATGATCGTCAGTCTGAGACGCTATATTAGTTTTGCGTTGAAATAAGTGATTAATAACTTTAAAAAATGAGTAAACAGGCTTTTCAGAACACTCGATCGAAAACAAAAAGGGAAGTGCACAACTGGAACGTACGCACACCTTACATGCGAAATTTATCCATCTACAGCTTATCATTTTTGAGTTATGACTTCTAAGAGATACGCACGTACATCCAGCTGCAAGAAACAACGCAATAATTAACTTGTTTGGTACCTGAATGCTGTATGAAAAACTCTTTCAGGGGTGACTAAAATGGAAATTCATACTGAAATTTAATTAAACAATTTTATATGAAAACAATAACTCCCTTTACTTTGTATTAAAAAGTAAACCAGCAAAGGTTTTTTTTTTTTTTGTCAAAAACATCGGCCAATTCCATCGGCTTTTCGATGTTTTTAAGGCCGATGGGCCGATGTTTTCTGCAAACTAGCATCGGCCGCCGATGCCGATTTCTAAATTGTTGAACCATCGGCGCCGATGCATCGGTCGAGTCCTAATGAAAAATGCATTTCGGTGTCAAGCTGAAAATTTTTTGCTACGCAGTAGATGCAAAGTAAAATTGCAAAGAAATATTTTTTTTATCTCCGTATAAGCTGGTCGACTTTGCATTAAATGAAGCCTTTCAATGGAGTAGCTATTTAATTCTCAAGTTTTAAATACTATCCGCAAAAAAGGATATATCAATGTAAATGACTTCGAAAAGGGTGTCCGTGTCCGTATTTGAGGGTGTCCGTACGAGAGAGGTTCCTAATACATTAGGTTTAATGTCTCTCTGCCGGGGAATTAAAAACTGTCCGCATAAGAGGGGTGTCCGTTAGGAGGGGTTTCACTGTAGTTTACCTTGTAAAATATATTCAGTAATGAGTTAAAACAAATAATTATTACGGTTGTGTAAGCAGGTTAACTGAAAACGAGTGGTGCAAATGATGACAGTGTTACAGTGCTGCGAGTACTGTAAAAATTTGTCCCAGTGCGCGAACTTACGGGTCAAGTCTGTTGCCGGTGGGCAGTGCTGCGGCGCGCTCACCCAAGTGTTGCTGATCTGGGAAAATATACATGAGAGTTTGATTTGTATATAAAATGGGAGGCGTGATAGTTTTGAATACTTTTGGGAATCGTGTTTAAAAGAAAACCTTCACAAAATGATGATCCTTCCCTTCCTCGGAATCGACGTGTACCAAAGAAGTATGAAAACAATGAAGGCGGCTCACCGCACACTTTCAAAATCCCAAAGGAAAACATTTGACTCGCGCTACTTATGCGAAATAGCTATAACACGATTTTTTCTCCAGTATTCAGACCTAACGCGAATTCCTCACCGCAACACGATAATTCTCGGAAGGGAATCGTGGTGTGTTCGTATCAGCTTTGTTATTGGCTACTAAATTTTTTTTTTTCATGAATGATTCTTTATCCTTTTAGCATCGCTGAGAGTAGAAGTTCCCTTTTCATTTAAATGTGATGAAAGTTAATGAAATGTAATAACACCTAAGAGCGCTGTTTCATCTAAAGTTTGTGAAGATAAAAAGAGAAAGTTTCATGACAATTAAAGAAAAGCTAGAGCTTCTTGAAAAGCTGATGGTCAACCAAAAAATGCGTTGAAGGTAGCACGAGAATTAGGTATGAGTGATTCTTCCGTACATACAATTACAAGTCAAGAAAAGGAAATCCGTAAAAATTCACCGAGTAGTGTCTTGTAAAAATTTATGAAAATGGAAACTGCTCATGTATTGTGTACGAATATCATTAATTGATCGACTGTACAGTACAACTAAAGATGCATTTGTTTTTCTTACTATATACTGTGTCTATCGTATACCGGTTTATTTTTTCTTTCTTTCCCATTAATCATTGATTTTGTACATCGTAGCAGTATTTTATGTTGAATAAAACGTTTTTTTTTTTTTTTAAATAGAAGTAAACTTTCAGTTCTTTATGTAAGAGACCAGGCCCGTCTCCAGGATTTCATAAAGGGAGGGGTTGAAACTTTTTACCTTTGTAACTTACGTTGTCAAAGGAAAACTAACTACGCGTGTTGAATAATAGTTCATTTTAGTTCGATTACTAGGCTTTTTTTTATATGCGTTTTGTGTTTTTTTTTTTTAATGAAATCTTATTTGTACAGTTGAACATTTTGTAAAAGCAAACATATTTCTTTTATGCCACCTAATGCTAGTTTCTTTCTTTCTTTTTTACTTCCTTTTACAAAAAAGGAAGTATTGTATTCGCGAAAAAATTTTCACTCAAAAATCGCCCTTAATTTCCATTTTGCTCACCCCCAAATGAATGTTGAGTTTTTTTTCGATTCCACCACATGCGGAAAAGTGCCTAAGAATGTATAGACACGCGAAATATCCATTTTGACCATCACCGAGGTAATTACAACGACTTTTCTCGTGACGTCTGTATGTATGTGCGTATGTGTGTATGTGCGTATGTGCGTATGTATCTCGCATAACTCAAAAATGGTATGGCCTAGAAAGTTGAAATTTGGTACATAGACTCGTAGTGGGGTCTAGTTGTGCACCTTCTCTTTTGGTTGCTTTCGGATGTTCCTAAGGGGGTCTTTTGCACCTTTTTGGGGGGAAATCATTGTTAATTTCGATGTAAACTCAAGTGGCGTTATAATTTGTCGGACACTTGGCGATATATCGCCAGTCTTTTGGTCGCCAAGTTTTGTCGCCAACTTGGCGACAAATTTGGCGGAGTTTTTTTTTTGGTTTCAATTTGGCCATTGTTGGTGATATTTAGAGAATAAATATTGAATCACATTAAAATAGCGAATAATGGGGAAATGACATTAAATTGGAGTAAAAGGAAGTCATGTGATTCACACATCAGCTCGTTTTTCTTTTGTTTTCCCATCAAATAACATTGAACAGGAATTTAATGAAAATAAAAATTTTATTTAAAAGAAATTGCTGTTTCGCATAGATACACTTTTTTAATGTGTGAAACGACTAATTCATCCAACACTAAAGGCGTACCATAAAAAAAACCTAACAGTAAGCAAAGTAACCATTTTCCCTGCTCCTAAGTTTTTTTTTTGGGGGGGGGGGGCTACGTCATTGGTCTAATATTCTTTTAAATAATTTTCCCCTGCATGCTTACAGCATTGCCGGACTCTTCAGCCATTCCTCTGTCGTTAATTTTTTTCAAGTACTTAGAAGCGAAGGGGCTTGGGAATCCTACAATTGAGGAAAATGCTAATTGTTAAACATGGGGAAATATTAAAGAGGGTGAATACTGTATCAGAGTTTAACTCTAAAATTAATTAAAACTTAAAATACATTTTGGAAAATCGTTTAATGATTCATTGATTTTTTCTTTCAATGGGAGGGGTTTAACCCCTAAAACCCTCCCCTTGGACACGGCTCTGTAAGAGACAGTAATGTACAGTTAGTTAAGAGATGGTTTTTAACAGTTTGAGGGGGTGTTTACAAGTGTCTAAAATAATTGGGTAGGTTTATAAAAAATTTTACACATACCCTTTTCCACAACGCGAAAATTCGACTTACGCGAGAGGTCTTGGAATGCATCCCTCGCGTAAGACAGGAGTTGACTGTACTACAAGGCAATATACATTGAGGTTTGTAAAATGGTGCAATTTTGCATTATTGGGCGATTTACATCAACTGGACGCACACAGGTCATTGCAGTTGAACAAGAGTGCTTGCTTTTATTAAACAGAGGTGAAAGAGAAGAGAACATTTTGAAAAATCAACTGAGTTTTTCAAAAATGACCTAGACATTGAGAGACTGCGTTTACACTTGAATATGTTAGCCGATATCACTAATGTAAAAACAACTGGTCTTAAAAAGCATGCGTAAATTAAATTTCCTTTTTACAAAAATACTGTGTGTGCTTGTATTTATTTCTTCCGTTTTTCGAAGCCAAAAAATATGTGTCGGGCTTGTCGAGTTTTCGAGGTTCTAATGTTGATTATATGATTTCAAAAAAACTTTAAAACTCACTATTTTTCATCTCAAATTTAGAAAATTTCCTGCGGCATGCCCCCTTTCCCCCGATATTTTTTAAGTCGGCGTCTCTGGCAGTGCCCTTCAATGCAAGTCAAGCGCCCTACCTTTTCCATGCGTAGCTACGGCACTGCATGACTCCCCATAAAATAGAACAAAAAAATGTCTCTTACTAAGACAAGTGACATGATCTAGTTGAACCAGAAAAATTTGTATACCAATTTTTGGATTGTTTTACTTTGAAAACGCCATGCCACATACTGTTTGTTTTTTAAATTATACACACCAGAAAATATGTAAATTGGCATTTTCAAGGCACAAAAATCGACCTTTATTTGGGGGGGGGGGGAACCTCCATGGGATTACATAACCCCCTAAACCCCCCGGTGATGACTGGGCCAGCCCTCCCAATGATTTTTGCAAGTCGGCGCCCCTGCTCTTATGTGAACAATTTTTAATTCCCCGATTCCAAGGCAAATAACATTTTCGAACCCCTGTCTTGCGGACACCCCTCTATTAAGGACAAAAAAAATTTCTCCTGTTAGTGTCCGCTTTAGAGGGGTTTTACTGTGTATATAAAAATGGATGTTGGTAAATGGTATGTCTGTGTTCCTTACGATCTCAGAAACTACTCAGCAGATTAGACTGAAAGTTTCACCGTTTGTTCTTTTTGGTACTGGGGAAGTTTATAAACCAGTTAGGAAAAAAAAAAACTGATTGATAGTGCCTTTTTTATTCCAATTCAGTCACATTTTTTGCATAAATTCCCTAATGTGGGGTTAAAAAATGCATGCATATTTTATATCTTTAAATGAGCAATTCTTGTGGGTATGTATATATATATTTATGTTTCGTATCTTCAAAACTGCTCTAATGATTTTGATGAAATTTTGGATTTAATTGTAGTTTTTCATTCTAAGTTCATCTACATTAGTGTTTTTTCTGTAAAAACGTGATTTTTTATTAAAAAAAAGGTTTTTTAATATAAAATCTAATTTAGATAAGCCTTGAAAAAAAAACTGAATTGACGCATAAAACAGACGATTCACAACCATAACAATGAAAATTAATCTTTTCTCGCTTTAAAATTTTAAACTCGCTTAGGACTTGCAACAGACTTTGCTGGTATTAGCCACTTTGGCTAATTTCAATCACACTTGGCTAAAAACAAATTCAAAAGCATTATGTAAGTCAATATTAGGCTTTTTTTAAAGCAAAACTATTGCTTGACCGTCTTATTTTATTTTATTTATTTATCTTCTTTTTAACATTTCAAATAATTTTATGTTTTTTTAAATCACGCATCTAAATTTTATTTCACAAAAACAAATGTCTTGAGACTGTATATTTTGTTGAGACTGTTGTTGTTATAATTTGTTGGTGTGGTTTGTGGATCATCAGTTTTTATGGATAGCATGCTGTATGTAGCATTTTCTGACGTAAAGTGACCAACCACACTTAAAGTACTTATTCCAAGTGAAAATCTCGATTGGGATAAAATCGTGAATCGCAACACAGTATGGAAGGAAGTATTGGGTTAAAACCGATTTCACCATAGTAGAATTAGCTCCAAGTTCAAAATTTTTTAATTAATGACAGGAAAATTGCATAGTGGAAACAAAAATGTAACAGATAGTTTAAAGCAAAATATTGATTTAATTACATTCAGAATCTTTGTTTCGTACTTTAGTGTTATAAGATGGGGGGTCACGGCGCATTTTCATTCCTAGCGAATTTTTCATATTTATTGTCACAATGTTTGGTCTTATAAACTACTTTTTTGGCAATACTGTGCATTAAATGTCTATATGAAATCAGCTCAGAGCTTCCCTATGTGGATGACTGTGGGGGAGAGGAAGCCTATATTCAGTAGTAGACTTCTTATAGCTGAAATGATTATAATGCTGATGAGTGATTACATGTATATCTCTCGTTTTTCGGAAGCATATCCAACCACTGGCGAGAACCTTAATATTTCGTTAAAGTGATGCTTTTCAAGTATATTTGAAAAAGTATCAAACCTTAGAAAAACACGAGTTGACAAAAAAAAAAAAAAAAAAAACTTTTAAAGTCGAGAGAGGCTCAGTCGTCCAGGTATATTAACATTATATGTTCATCGAAAGCACCAATTTTTCTGCTGAATATGGCATCTGTTTGAAATTTCTAAGTTGAATAAAAAAACAAGTTAAGCTTTTTAGTTCCATGTTCAAAGACTTTCATCAACCCAATACAATATTTAGTGTATCATCTCAATTCTCAGTTGATAGCTAAAATTGTACTGTTGAATATTTTTGCTTTTCCTCTGACTGTTTGAGGCTTTTCTCATCTCAAATCTTAAAGTAATGTTTGTTTTCCCACATGATTGGCAAATAATAAAGGGATTTGGCTGATTATTTTCCATTTAAATAGAACCTTAATATAACTGTTTTTTTTTTAAAGCAATCACAATTGCTTATTGTCCTCACTTGACTGTCTTTGATGTCTGGTTCCTTTTTCGGCTTGGACCAGGGCCCTCTGCATCTGCAGTACCACCGCCCACCGTTCTCTGCAGGCGGGGCTCCTCTGGTCCTGAGTTATCCGCTTCTCCTGGTCAGAGGCGTCCATTTCCTACACACATGCACACTCACACACATAGGCACACACGACTTCACACACATACACTCACTCACGCCTACGTGCACACACACATCACATCACATCACACCCGAGGGTCCCCTGTTCCTATCACAGTAGTGACTTGCCCAGATTAAGGACCATATGCACACACAGACAACTATGCACACTATAACCACCCAGGAGGAGGGACAGGAGCCGCTTCTAGAAACAATAACTCCAATGAGTAAACTCCTGTTGCAGTTTGTGATTGCAAAACACATAATTTGAATTCAAAATTTCAGAATTCAAATTAATTTTATTTTTATTATTTGTGCTGATTGGACACTTACTCATTATCCAATCTACCAGCAGAAATCTCCCCAAATGTTTTGCTAAAAGACTTTAGTAGCGTATGCATTGGCAATTGTTTCAGCTGTCGCTGTTTTTGAAGCCATAGACTACGTAATAATGTTTCCCAGCTTTCACCATGTAAACAAAATATCATCATTAAAAGAATCTTTTAAACTTTATTTAATCTGTAAAATAATCCACCAACTAAAATAGGCAAATCTGTAAACAGCACAAAAACTTCCATTAATTTTCTTTTTTCACAATTTCAAACAGTTGCCAAATTTTACTACTTATTTTTGAAACATTTTGGATAAAAATGTTTAGGGCCATTTTATGGTGAGGTGAACAAAAGTATCTTAGCATTTGGCAGCGATATCTCTTTAACGGTTGGTAAAACGGTTGACCATTTTACAAAGTAAGGAGGGGAGCATCATAGAAAGCATCCCAAAACAATTCTCGCAAATTTGATAACAATTTGAATCGCACCAAGAACCGACAGTAATTGAAATTTCCCAAAATAACCTCAGCAAGTATAGGGGGATTACGGGCGGCTACATATTTTTAAACAGTTCGCACTGCAATAGCCACAAAAAGAAGGTTTTAGACTCCATGTTAAAAAATATATATATATATATTAACAGATAAATCTTTTTAAGCATGTGAAGTTTAACTTCATATTTTGGAAAGTTTTCAAATTTTTATACGCTTAAATGTCATGCTTTCGTTTCTAAATGAATACAGGGTGTTCGAGAAAGATCCGTACAAGTTCAAAAATTTATTGGAAAAGAAACAGTAGGGTTACAGCGAAACTAATTAGTACATTAGATAGAATAACTCAAAAAGTTTTTTTCCTATAACTTAAGTTACTACCTTAGGAAATTTCTACATGAGACCCTTTCGTAGCACGAACAATATCAAGACGATAATCCAATTCCCTCCACGACCGTTTCAGCATGCTAACATCAACAGTAGCTATAGCTGTTTGGATGTTTTGTTCCGTTGTGTTTGGGCATCGGATTTTGTTTCGATATACAGTGAAACCTGTGTAAGTTGACCACTTGCGGTGCAGTACTTTGGTGGTCAACTTAGACAGGTGGTCAACTTATAAAGGGGGGTAATGATTTTTTTTTTGTTTGTTGTCATTTTTTGCACCATGTATTTTTTTTTTTTTTTTTTTTTGACTAATTGACACTTACTATTTCCGTTCAACTCACTTTCATTGCTTAACATTACTTTGAAACAATAATTTAAAATGTTATTCAAATATTTTTAGAGGTTATTTTCTCAGAATGACATATAACATGTCATGTAAATTTAAAATTTCAGTAAATTGATAAAAAAAAATCATTGTTTATAAAAAGTTATTTGATATTAATAGTTCCTAAAAAATTCATAGCTAGTCAAAAATAAAATTTTTCGCTTATTTTTTTTTCTCATATACATTTACATTTATAACCATGATGATCTACTTTTCAACAAAATAACTCCTTACTGAAGTTTGGCACACTTATTAGACACTAGTTTTGGAAATTCCATATGTGTCAGCTAATTTTCTCTGGATTTCTCCCTTTTCAATTAATTTTAATATTTCATACTTCTTATCAATCTCAAGTTCAACTAACTTTCTTTTTGAAGCCATTTTATGTAAAACTATAACACAAAGAGCAACAAGCTGTGCTCTCATAGTTCAAAAGGCAGTTGAAAATGAAAATGTCCTATTTCTTAATCCCTTGCACCAGAAATACTGCTATGCAAGTAACTTTTACTCAAGCACAATTCCAGTGTTGCCACAAAATATTGCAACTGGGAAAAAATACTTTGTACTTTTCTACTGACACATTTTTTCATTGAACAGAGAGTACAAAAGGCAATCTCAAAGAGAAAAACAAAAGAAAAACAAGTTTGGAGAATAAAAGGGTTCTTAGTAGTTTTCCCATGTGGTTAAACTCACAAGGAAGTTTAGTTGTGCTGCTGTTTTATTTAGTTGGGAAAATACTATTCTAGCATCAAAAATATTCTTGGAAAGCTGTAAAAAAAATAATAATAAAATAAAATAATTTACTAAATTAAGTTTTAAAAAATAAACCAAGTGGTCATCTTACAAAGGGTTTTTTACAATACTCCAAACCAAATTTGGGGTACATTAGTGGTCAAGATAGACAGGTGGTCAAGATAGAAAGGTGGTCAAATTACAGAGGTTTTCCTTCATTATACAATATAGGACTAATTCCGTTCCTGACAAAAGCGGTCAACATAGACAGGTGGTCAACTTTACAGGTTTTACTGTACCACGCAACACATTGAGCTTTCTTCAAGCGATTCGCCATTGAAATAACTAAAATGCTTTAATATTCCTTTGCGTGACATGTAGCACCACATATGATCAGAAACGTACTGCAGAAAAAAACTTTTTGAGTTATTCTATGTAATGTACTAACTAGTTTCGCTGTAACCCTATTGTTTCTTTTTCAATAAATTTTTGAAGTTGTACGGATCTTTCTCGGACACCCTGTACTATTTTGCTCTTGATACTTATTGTTATTGTAGTTTCATGAGTTAGGAAGAAGCTCAATTTTTAAGCCCTCAAAGCTGTGTATTTTGAATTCTTTCAGTTAAAACAGAAAACAAACGAAAGTAGCGATTGTTTCTCATAATTATTACTGACCCGGGCAACGCCGGATATTTTTCCTTGTTGTTGATAAAGTTAGATGTATAAATATGATTTAATAAATTATTTGTTACAAAACTCATTACTTTCTAATTTGACTTGGTTTAAGAGAGCAAAAACATATAATAACCGGTCAAAGATGAATTCTTGGAAGTGTCAAACTGTCAGCTGATCCCCCTGTGGCAAGAATTATATTATACAGTTGGCTCTCTGTTTAACGACGCTCTATTTAAAGACGACTTTTCAAGGTCCCAGATGGTCCACTATAGTTTTAAAAGCATTCTACTTAAGGACGATTTTTTGTGGTCCCTTGAAAGTCGTTAAACAGAGAGCCAACTGTGTATTTATTATTGAACTTCAATTTTTTTTAGATTTAAAAAATGGGAATCAGTGTTCACCTTTTATTGCTTGGTTCTGTAAGATATTTCTTCTCAGCGCATCATAGTTCAAAAGATAGACTGGATTCCTTTATTGGGGATTACTATTGTGAGAGAAGTTTTATGCATTTTCAAATGAATAATAGGCAATCTCTAATGCACTTAACATTTTTTCAGAGCAATCTTCCATCTGAAACCATGTGTTATGTGTGTTTTTTCAACTATTTTATAGCAGTAATCTCATATGTTCAAAGCTTGCAGTAACGTTACTAGCCTGTTTGCTTAAAAATAAATATGACTTTTGATGAAAAATTTGAGGGAATTGGATCCATGGCAGGTCCTCCAGTTACGAGTCTAATGCCTTACCAATGAGGCCACTAAGGCCCTCGGCATGATCTGGTAATGGTAAGGCCCCTATATATACGAGCCGACGCATCAGCTTAAGATTAGCCTTTTTGGATTGGAGCGCGTGTTTGAGTGGTTGTCTTTTCTGGCAAGTTATCGCGTTTGGTGATTGTTCACTAAGAGCAATTATTAGCGGCGCGTGAATTGTTTATTAAATAAAATTTTATTTTCGGAAAATTTGGCGAAATCCGAAACTTTGCTGTGGTACAATGAGAAATCCGATCCAAAATGGTTAAACTTAAGCTGATGCGTCGGCCTATCTATATAGTGGCTCTAGGTAATGGGGCCTGTAATAAATAAGATTGCCATTATCATGGCTTTTCCTAATGTTTCTGTGTGCGTAGTGTGACGCTCCTCCAATAAAATTTTTAATTTGGAGAAATTATATTTTTAAGAAATGATGGATTACAGATTGTTAAAGCATTTAGTCTTCAATTTCAATATTAAAGCTATTAAAACTTTTTTTTCTTCCAAACTATTTGTACTTAAGCAGTGGGAATGGTTTAGGGCTGTGGTGGCCTGATCAGTCGGGCGTGGAACTCATAACCGAAGGATTCCGGGTTCAATGCCAGCCAGTCGAAGATCCTCTGTGCTCCTTCATGGTGACTGTAGCGCTTTAAATGTGTATTTCATGGTCACAAAGCCCTCAAGTGAATCAATACCTCTGGGGAGTGCTGGACAAATTCTCTGGCTAAGTAGCATGAGTCCTTAATTTGATTTCAATCAATAGTGTTACTGATCTCATCATTTTGTTTATGTAATTTTGCCGTACGTTACTTTTTTAATGGGGATTATTAAGTTATGAATAATAACGGTCATTTTCGCAGGGTGATCCAGTTTTTGGTTTGTTAGCGGCTCACAAACGAGGGAGGGAGAAGCAAAGGGATGTAAGAGGACGTTTTATGGAAAACCAGGGTTCGGGATTTTTTTTTTTAAATCAAAAAAGTTGGATTTTTTAAATTTAAATAGAATTTTTTTTGATTTAAATCAGATTTATTTGATTTTTTTTTTAAATCTTCAAAAATTTGTAGTTATTAATTACTTTACATATCTGAAAATAATATATTTCATACTGTAGATGAATCCATTCAGCTTACTTTTAAAATTAAGACAAGTTCTCCAACTATTTAATACATTTCTAAGATTTATAAATAGTACATTATAAGGTTAAAAAACTTTTTTTTTTTTGAAAAAAGACCCCAAAAAACTTTTTTTTGTTTTGGTTTAAACCAGGTTTTTTTTTTTTTTTTTTTTTTTTGTTTAAGCCGGGTTTATTTGGTTTGAAAAATATTTGTTAAAAAACAATTTTATTTTTGAAAAATCATGAAGATTTCATCAATTAATTGGTAAGGAATGTTTAATATTCATATTTGTACCTAATTTCTTTTTAATTAATTAAATAAGTAAGAGTAAAATCTTCTTATTTCATTTCCTCATACGTAGAGGTTTCTATAGCTGAATATTGTTAGAAAATCTCCTACTATTATGAAAAATACAATACGTAAATGGGCCTTAGTATAAATAATCAATGAAATAATTTACTGTTATAGGTAGTTCAAACATTACTAATTACAAGTAACCAAGAATAAATTCTTGCAAATTAATTTCCTCATAATCATCTATCTACGATAAATAAAAAAATATAAGTAAAATTAAAATCACGCATTTTTAAGCATGGAAAGTATTTTGCAATGCCTACAAATGAATCATAAGTCTGATGTGCATTACAGAACTTTAAAAATCAAAACATCAATATATATTTTGTTTAAAGGTTTTAAAAAAAGTTACAAATCATGTAATTTATTTACCTAATGTATCATTGACAACAATTATATAGGAACAGGACAAATAGGTTTCAAGAAAATCATTAGGTTTTCCATTTTAGAGAGACATTATTTCTCCTGGTTTAACGCATTTAGGAATACATTTTTTTTTATCAAAGAAAAAACTAATTAAAAGCCTCGGTGTGAAAATACTCAATGTATTTTAATAATGAAGACTCATAAAAATTAATGTTTATTGATTCTTCCACCATTCATACATGAAACTTCTTTTATTATATTGGGATTTAAAAAAGTTCTTTGAAAGGTGATAATTTGGCATTATTATTTTTTTTATAAGAGCACCGAGTTACATGGATATTTTCTGTTTTCATAATTTTATACATTTTCTTTTCTTGCTCTGATTACATCGACTATCGGAGGTGCAAAAAGTGTGCAGGTTTAAGCACAATTTTATGCCTACTCTAAGTGTTCATGGACTCCTTTTTTTTTCTCTTGTCATTTGAATATTCCAGCGTTAAAATTTATATACACTATGCATCGCTTCAATGGTACATAATGTATCTCAATAAATCTTAAGTAATCAAGCAAATTATGTAGTTAATGAAGTTTTTGTTGAAATATGCTTTTTGGACTGTTTTAAAGACTGAAAAATAATGATAATTGAATTAAAAAAAAAGAGCTACTTGGATTTTTTCTCCTTGTAATTTTAGAAAACTTAGTTGCTAAACCATTTTTATATCATTTGAAATTTAATAATGCTTAAAGAAGTATCTTGCACCAATTTTATATTTAAATAAAATTCATATTTCAAGGCTGTTAGTTAACTACACACACCATCCTCTTCTAGATTACTTCTACTTAAGTGTGTTTATTTATTTTTAGGTGTCACATCTACAGCTATAAAATGGCAGATTCATGTTTTTGAAAGTTTTGAAGACTGAACTATGTTTGTGCGTCAGCGTACTAATAATTTTGTTCATTAAAAAACAGATGCCATTTTTTGTTTCAAGAAAACTCAAACTAAATTTAATGTAGTTCAAAGTCAGAAAAAGCTTCAACGCCACCTTGCTATGTTTAATCGCGTTGTGTCAACTTGTTGTGTAATTAAAGTAAAAGCTTCAGAATTTGAGAAATGTATGAAGAGACATCAGAACGTAAAAACTGATTTTTTAAAAAAAATAGTGTGTGTTATAAAAAATATATTTAAATCAGAGAAAATCAGGCAAGGAACACAACTGAACCATTTCTGTATCAGCCGTAGTACCAGACGCCGGACCGACACATCAAATTATTTGATTGCATATAATCAATTTCCATTGCATCAAATTCCATAAGTATAGAATTTCAGTGGTTTTTTGTGTGTATATAAAGACGGCAGTTTTACTTTATTGTGAAACAGGATTTAGTGTTGCAATCATCTTAACCACATTTCCTCAGAGTGTGAAACTACTTAAAGACCCGTGATTGCAAAGCAACAAATTCGTGCACTCTCTGCTTAACAGTTTTCATTAAATCTTCATAAACTCGCAGATAAAACCCTTCAAGTGAAAGGCCGTTTTCTGCACTGCATTATACAAAATGTTTTATTAAAGCTTAGAACATTGACTGATGGAAAGCAATGGTCTTGCCTGATTTTTTAAAGCTGTTTCCGACTCTATAAACTTTGTCACCCACCCTGTGACGAAGTCTGGAACTGTAGCAGTTATAGCTAAAGATCATGTTGGCCGTGTTGTTTCAGTAAAAAACTACCATTTTGTATTGTTTGTTTAAGTTCTATTGTGACAGAACATGCAGAGATGGAAAAACATATTTTTAGTCCAGCGCCTTGCCAAATTATAAAACCAGTTCTTAACCATCGTTAGACTCATATCGATCAAAGTACACTTTAATGATGACGAATGGAATTCCTGCAGTCACTGCCAAATACATGTTGACCATATTGTTTTAGTGAAGGTCCATTTTCTGTTCGAATTCCTTTTTTCAAGATATTAAACATCCAAAGATGGAAAGCCATATTGTAAGATCAGTTGTTTGTTGTAAGACTAGACTACCTTGTTTAATTTCAAGAACTGTTTCTGACCCCAGTAACTTATTGCCAACCCAAGTACTCATCAAGGACGGAAAAGGGAATTCTTGCGATTATCCCTCAAAGCGGTCCCAACTTTTCAATCCCGAACAGCATTTAAATACTAATAATCATGAAAGACCATATGCCTGTGACATTTGTCCCAAAAACTATTCTGCCAAAAGTGCTCTAATTAGGCATTTGCAAGCTCATACAGGCAAAAAACCTCATGCTTGCGAATTCTGTTTCAAAGCATTTTTTCGGAAAGAGTATCTCAACGAACATATGAGGATCCACACAGCTGAAAAACCTTTTTCCTGCGGGGCTTGTCCCAAAGCCTTTTCTTCGAGGGGTAATCTGGTTACCCACTTGAGAATGCACAGTGGCGAGATACCTTATGCTTGTCCAATTTGTTCGAAAAGCTTCTCGTCCCAGAAAATTCTGGACGGACATATGAGAGCTCAAACATGTGAAGAAGCTTACTCTTGCGAGATTTGTCAAAGATCTTTTCCTTCGAGGAAGGGCCTTGATCAACATGGAAGAGTCCACGCAGATCCACCTACTTGCGAAATCTGCTCAAAATCCTTTTCCAGCAAAACAAAGCTTAAAATTCACGTTCGGATCCACACAGGCCAAAAAGTATTTTCTTGTACATTGTGTTCAAGGACGTTCTCTCAAGAACGTTATCTGGCAAGACATTTGGAAACTCATGCGGGCAGCAAGCCACATTCCTGCGAAAATTGTTCAAAAACGTTTAGAGTCGCATAATCTCAAAAAACATTTGAGAAACCACACATGCCTAAAACGGTAATCTTGCGAATTCTGCTTGAAAAATTTCTTTAAAAAGGGGAACTTTATTAGACACTTAAAACTCCACAATGGTGAGAAACTTTATACGTGTGAATTTTGCTCAATGGCTTTTTACGAAGAAAGTGATTTAAAATTACATTTCGGACTCACACCGGCTAAAATGCCGGTCAACGGCGGTAGCGTTTTAACAAGTCATATCTGCGACTTTTGTCCAAAAGCTTTTCATAGAAAAGGTTGCCTTAAAAGACATCAAAAAGTCCATACCATCACATAACTGTCAATCTCGCGAAATTTGTTTTAAGAAAAAATTTGGTAAAGCTTGACTACAGAGCAAGGACGGATACAAGGGAGGGGACGCGATCACCGCCTTCTTAAGCCGAGAGACAGAAACTTTCTTCGCGTGTATTTTCGATATTAAAGTTTCAAAAATGCAATTTTACATGAAAATATTCCTTGTTGTTAGAAGAAAAGGAGCTCTTCCCTGGAATTGAAACCTTGAAAACGCAATCGTAGCCCATCTCTTGTTACACTGGGGATAGAGACCAGAACTTTCTACAGGATTTTTTTTTTCAAAATTGAAGGTTCAAAATCTTAATTTTAGATGATTTTAGGCTAGGTTCAAAGGTTCACTCTAGATATTTTTTGAAAGAATTCAACTATAGCATACTTTTGATTACATAAGGGTAAGCTATGAGGTTTAGTACACTCCTTCGAAAGTTTTTAGAAATTGAAGTTCCAAAGAGTAAAAGCATCACCCCTCCTTTAACATTTTTTGGATCCGCCCTTGCAACGGAAAGATGGTGGATGACCTTGAAGCGGAAACTAACTAGTCAACTAAAATAAACTAATTTACTAAAAACTCATTTATAATGGGTAGAGCCAGAAAGTTCCGAGCAGTAAGAGACGCGTTTTCGCTGATCCTATCTATTACAAAATAGTAACAAGCAACCTATTGCAAGTATCCTCTTCAACGTCATCCGCTATCTCTGCGTGGTCAAGGTTTACCTTTGACTAATCGTAGATATTTAAAAAAAATTACGTTTGTCATGTTTCTACTATCAAAGGTATTTAAGCTTCATATTATTAAGAAACTCAATTTTTGCATGAAAATCAATATTAAATTAAATAGAATTTATTAATTGAGGCAGGGAAAAGCAAAGGGTTGTAAGAAGACATTTTCCAGTTTTGAATAAAACACGTTTAAAATTCCGGTCCTAGGTAGGCTTTCATTGAAAAGTTTTTCTAAATCTTTCTGTAACTACTAGGGCTGCTAGTACTATAGCTTGCCCCAAAACAGAGGAGTGGTTCACCTATTATTTGTACTGGTTGTCTCCAAATTTTAAATTTTGCCACCTACATCATTTTGCTCTCACTGCCTTAAATGATGTTTCCGCTTCAAGCTTATCTGCCATCTCTCTGTGCTCAAGCTTTATCTTTAGACTAATCTTTTGTATTTAAAATGTTTTACATATGTTCACGATTTTAAAACTCCCTTCGCCTTTTTTTTAAATTTAGCTACAGTTTTTACCAAATTACACTCATTATACTTGTAGTATAATGAGTAAACATAACAACTTCAGGAGTGTGTTTTTCTAATTAAGAGTTTTTGAAGAAAAAATAAATAAATGAAAAGTTTGCTTCCATGTTAAAATGCGGAAGAAAAAAAAAACATGATTTCTGCCACTTTATTTTAATTATTGTATTCTTTCAAGATACAGCAAAATCCGTTCCTAACTCTCTTAAGCATATTATATTAAACTGTCAAACACAGTTTCAAGTTCATTGATGGATAGTTTTTGAAGTTTTAACATTATTATTTTGTGAAAAAACTCAAACTAAGAAACTGTTCAAAGAATACAAAACAATTAGAGAAACTGCAGTTGCCGTATTGAAAAATATTTTTACTATAATAATATTGATTACTAACTTTTACCCGCGGCTTCGCTCACGTTGATGTAGTTTTTTACTTTCTTCTATATCTAATATATAGAAGAAAGTATTGGATTCGTGCAAATTTTCGAATTTCGAATTTTGACGGATTCGAACGTTTTGAGGTGTGCTGAGTCCATTTCGACTATTTTTGGAAAATGTCTGTCTGTCTGTGTGTGTGTCTGTGTGTGTGTGTGTATGTGTGTCACGTCTGTGTGTGACCAGTTTTTTGTGGCCGCTCTACAGCAAAAACTACCGCATGAAATTGAACGAAATTTGGTACACATATGTGTCCCTATGTGAACTTGTGCCCATCGGTTTTTGGCGCGAATTCCTCCAAGGGGGGTGGAGCAATGGGACGTTTTCTGAGTTACGCGTGCTTGCTATTCCTCAGGAAGTAACTGGCGGAATCAAACAAAATTTGGTCCATATGTTTCCCCTAACAGGAGCAGGTGCTGATTCAATTTTGGTGTCAATAGCTCAAACAGGGGTTGAGTTATAGAACGTTTTTGTCGTCAATTGTGACTGCTGTATCTCAAGAAATAACGAACGGAATCAAACAAAAATTTTTTGACAAGTAGCCCTTAGTGGGTATAAAAGCTGATTTTATTTTGGTGTCAACTGCTAAAAAGGGGGTAGCGCAATCGCCCGTTCTTTTTTTCCATTGTGAGTGCCCTATCTCAAGAAGTAATGCTACGTTCTGGTTGAAATTTGGAATATATGTGAATCCATACGTAAACAGGCTTTGGTTCAATTTTGACTCCAATCGCTCCAAGAGGTGTTGATTTTTTTTTTTTTTTTTTGCGAATAAAAATAGTTTTATTAATGCAACAATAAGAAAGATAAATCGTAATAGATTGTCGTCTGCGTATTTCTCGTGATTTTAATTGTATGGAAATGATCGGAAATATTATCTCTATGATTTAAAGTTTTTAACTGTTGCCATCTTATGTTTGTTAATAAATAAAATATTTGTAATTAAAACAAGTAAGGCTTTTAAAGTAACTTTCAATTTTCGCTCTTTGTTTGGTTTTTACAATAATTCATACATTGGGATGGTCGTCAAGTTTTTGCATGTGTAATTTTGTTTTTGTTAGGAATATTGCTTCCTCGTCAAGCATGGAGAGGGATCAGAAAAAGGAAAAATATAGAAGAAAGTTTCGTGATGGCCACAACATATTAGTTTTCAATCGATTCAAGTTACCGGTCAACACAGGCAGAGGTCAAATAGTTACCAAAAAATGGTTTCTCCCCAGTTTCGCCGACATTTAAAATGGCCTGCCCCTTGAAATGTATCAAAAGGTATGATTAAAACTGAAAATCAGGGGGAAGGGGAGTAAATGAAATGTCGGTGAAACTGGAAAGACACCCAAAAAATCACACAAAATAAATCACGAAAACGTTCAGGAGTTGTAAAGAAGTTAGTTTGGGTAATTCTCAAAAAATTCTATTCGAGTGAGGTCAATTATTCTTAAATGAAGTGAAACAGTTTCCTTATAATCCCGATCTCCGTCAAATAATATCCAGCGCTACATCGGCTATCTAAATTATTGTGTAATCTGTAATGTATAGCTTCTTACCGGAGAAATATGGTCAACAATCACTACAAATCCTAATTCTAATAATGCCTCTTTAGAGTGAAAACATCAAACCTTTAAAATCACCATTAGAAGGAAATCAACTGTTTCTAAATAACGTAAACGATCCTAATTACACTACCAAAAAGTTCAGAGTGAAAATACCATTAAAATCAGAGTAAGGACAACAGTTTTTTTTTTAAAAGTTCCCATTCAAATGAGGAAATAGTACAAAAAACTTCTCATTTCGCAAAGAGAAAAATCCCCAAAAGTCTCTATTAGAATGGTCTCTATCAGCGTTTTCAAATAACATTTCCCTCTGATGATCTCAGGTATAATTATTTCCAAAAATATTCTTCAGTACAGGTCCGATAGGATAAAAAAACAAATAAAAAAATAAAAACAAAATAAAAGAAAGAAAGCAAGAACAATATTCTCCATTGTTGCCATTAAAATAGAGACATTAATTCCACAAAATCCTAATTAGCATCATTAACCCTTAAAAATACACACAGGAAAAAGAAAAAAGAAAATGAAAAGTTTCATAAAAATTTTAAATAATTCGCCAATGCACTAACGTAGTCGCCTGGTAAGATAGGAAATAAAAAATGAATTTTGTGGATTAATTTACATTTTAATAGTAGTTTTAATGTTATTTAAGAATGTTGCTTCACTAATTTGGCGGATTAATTTTAACTTCAATATTTCATAGTACTTAATGATCTTTTTACCAAAATTAATTTGGCAGAATTTTTACATTTTAATAGAACTTTTGTAATAGCTGTAGCGCCCAAATTTTTGAACACTCGTCCCGAACACGTTATCATAACTCTTCCTATCAAATAAGTTTTTAAAATGTCAATTTGTTTAGTTTCATTTTATATTTTTGCAATTAAAAGCAGCGTTAAAATGTAAAAAAAATAAATCCAAATACATTATTAATCGCCAAAGGACCACAGTACCATACATTCGCCAGAGACTTGCCAAGTTTATGAAACTGCGAAAATGTTTGGTTAATCTATATTCATAAGACTAGCTGCGTTGCCCGGCTTTGCCCGGTCCACCTTGAAAATACAAATTGTGTCAAGTGACATATATTCAACGATCAGGCTTAAATAAATAAATAAAAAAAAAACATCATGCAAAATTTCCCTTCCAAACAATGACGACAGATATTAAAAAATTTTTAAGAAATTAAATCGAGAAAGATGGATTTAAAAAGCGTAACCATGAAAACACAAAATAAAATAAGTTTAAGGAATTAAACTGCGAAAGAAAATGGTCAACAATTTGAATAGAAATGCGATTTTTTGAATTTGATGAAAAAGGCTTGTAACTTTTTTTCCCTTTGGAGTTAGAAGCTTATTTTTTCGACCATAGGTCGAGATGGATCTGGAGTAAAAAATGTCGCTCTTTACAACAAGGTCAAAATGAAAACTGTGGGACCATTCCTTCACTTTTTATTGAGAGATTTATTGAAGAAAGTAGTGCCTAAATTTCAGCTAAGCCTAAAAAAATTCGAGCTGAAGGCGCCAATAACTCCCGCCGTAATAAAGTTAAAGCATTGGAACAAATTGCTTAGAACACGGAGAATTCTACCCTTTCTAACGATATGCAATATTAATATGTGCAAGCAATTTTTCACCCCCATATTCGAGAATTTACGTGGAAATTGGGCCTAAATTGGAATAAAAAAAAGGACTATTTATCGAGTTTTTTTTTCGAACAGGTCTGCAAACCTTCTCAGGACTTAAAGGAACAAACTGTAAAAATTTCAGTGAAATCGGCCGGGTAGTTCTCGAGTTTTGCGAGTTCAAACACACAGACACTTTTTGGAGACTTCATTTTATACTATGTAGAGATATGATTTTTAATTCCGAACAGAAGACGCTATAAAGAAAATGTTTGCATGTATTTGGCCGTTCCTGGCGAAAAATAAATCTTTATTCGACGGTAACTGGGGGTAGAGGGGCCGATTCTATTTCATAACTTTATTTAGTTACCAGATAATTGTACGTAGCAAAAATGCCCGGCGTTGCCTGGGTCTGTAATAATTATATTATGAGAAACAATCGCTACTTTTATTCGTTCTCTGCTGTAACTGAAATAGCTCAAAACACACCGCTTTGACGTGATTAAAAATAGAGCTCCTTTCTAACCCATAAAAGTAAAATGGCAATAAGTATGAAGCACAAAATAGTACTCTTTTAGAAATGAAAAAAACGATACTAAACATATACAAATTTGAGGAATTTCCAAAACTTCACTTGTTTAAAAAGATTTAACTTTTTTTTTTTCGGATATAGTCTAAAACTTTCTGTATATTGCTATTCGCAACTCCAACGAACTATAGGGGGCACTGAAGTCACTGTCTAATGGCGGACTTAAAAACTAAAACAAACGCACATGGTAACGAAGAAAATGCTAAAAGTGTTGTGATTTTTGTTCGTACCTAAGATTTTTTCGCTTTATTCTTTTTAAATTAATTTTCAAAGTCTTGTGGATATTCTGGCCCACGTAGAAAGAAATGAGAATTCAAGAAGCATTACTAAACGTCAAAGATTAATGCAAACTACGTAGTTCGTAGTTCTAAGCAGCTATTTCCACGATGTTGAATTCGATATTTATCAATTCTTGATAAAACTAAATAATAATTGTGGCCTGACAAGAATAACAATTAATGCTAGAAAATTCAATATGACATTACAAATTATTATCGAAAGAAGATGATACTTCTTTGCCTTGCTTGGCTAGCGTTTATTGTTTTGCATTTGTTGCTGAGTTATTTCTCTCGAATTCCCGAATCGGTTAATTTAAAATTTTTCTGTTTCGATTTTTCTAATTTCTGAGTTACGATTTAATTATGTCAAGTTATGCAAATCATCTACAGAATTCTTACGGATATATGGTGGTAGTTTTCTTTTCAGTTGATTGACCATTATTTCTTTTTATTTATCGAATTCTGTAATCTTACTACCATTTTATTCCACTCATGATAAAAATTAAAAATGGTTTAACTAAAAACGCGAAATCTCGCCAAGGCTACTTTGCTCGCACAATACTAAAACTATAACCCTAAACAAATTTGGCGAAACCTTTCAGCTGAGAATTATAGGAATAAAGTAATTTCTTTCTCGGTTATTCATTTTGTTCTACGATAATATATTCAAGAAAATATTTTGCATACTGTCCATTCCAACTAAATGCTGCTGTAAAATATGGTAAGTTTAATTAATTTAAGATTAAAAAAAACCCCATATTCTTACAAATTCATACAAAACAATAATTTTTTTTACCTTGTATAACGTTATCCAAGTTTGTTAATCCAGAATTTTCGCTTTCACCAATTATTAAGGAAATAATGAAAACTAACATTATTTTGAGAAGCTCGAGAATACTACTAAGTGACGAATTAATTTCTGTAGCTGAAAGCAAACTAAGACACATCGATTGCGTTAATAAATACTCAGAACAAACTGCCTGTGTTTACGTCAACAGACACACGTGGAATTCAACGTGGCAATGTTTTAGTTTCATTTGCAGTTTTGTAAATCACCGCAAGGTAGCGTATTCGAGCGCTGGAGTTCCGAATTGAAGTACAAATTTTTAAAAATAATCCTGCTTTGTGCAAGATTTGACTTGAGAAAAGCCTTGAACGGTCACGAAAAGCAAAAATAGTCAATAATACAACAACTGTCGCTATCGACAGGAAGTTGAGATGATACACTAAATACTGTATTGAGTTGAGGAAAGCCTTCGAACATGGAACTAAAAAACTCATAACTCGTTTTTTATTCTACTAAGAAATTTCGAACAGGTACCATCTTCTGCAGAAAAATCAGAGCTTTCGATGGACATATAATGTAAATATGTGCAAGTATTTTTTCATCCCCATATTAGAGAATTTATACCAAAATTGTGTTATATTGCCCCCCTAAGGGGGTTTTGCCCACCATAACGGGACGAAAACTACCCCATGTGTTATTCTGAGGCATAAGCTATATTATTGTAAAGTTTCATCAAAATCCGTTCAGTAGTTTTTGCGTGAAAGAGTAACAAACATCCATACATCCAGAAAACTTTCGCATATATAATAGTAGTACAGGGGTCGAAGTAGTCCTATATATCCTATATTTCCTATATTTTCAAAAAAAGCATCAAAATCGTCCTATATTTCCTATATTTTTCAAAAATGTCTTATATTTCCTATATTCCCGTTTTTTACCCAATATATCTTTTAAAAGGAACAGTAAATAAACTTTCTGACATCGGATTTTTCGTTGAAAATGTGTGCCCAAACGAATTTCAAATTAAAAAACTCAACTGACTGAATCCTACGACAGGCATCTTCACTCATTGGCTACAGCAATGTGACGTCACTCTATAGTGGGTGGAGTTTCGAGAACAAAATCTGAAGTTGGTTTTAGAATTTTGTGTTTGGGGGGGGGGGGGAGCAACAGCCATTTGTTTTGTTTTCCATCATGGTTTTCGTTGGTATATTGGTATGATGGTATGTGTTGTGTTCAGTGCATTTTCTGATCGAAATGTTTTAATCTTCTTTCTGCAACCTTTTTTTTTTCTTTTTCTTTTTCTTTTTTTTTTTTTTTTTTTTTTTTTATGGAATTTTGGGATTGTGGAATGTTAGTTCCTTACAATGTTAAAACGTAGTTTGTGGTAATAAGTGGAATTATAATGGCGAAATTGCATCGCTCAACAAAATTTCGTGTGGAGTGGTTAAATCAGGAGGATATTAATTGTAGAAATTTTGGTGCATGGTGCACTAAAGGAAAAGATGATTTTACCGCTTTTTGCCATTTTTGCAACTGTTCAGTGCCCATAAGCAATAGTGGATTTTCGCAATTGAGGCTGCATGCCAAAACATTTAAGCATAAAGAAAACTCTGAAAAACGTCAAGGATCCTTCTCAAGCTCTGTTTGTTCTTAATACAAGTGGTAAAGGGTTCAGTTTAGATATAAAATCAAAGAGCAGTGGAATTAGTACTTGGGTCATTAGTGGGAAAGAAAAAATAAAAATTTATCTTTGTTCAAATTTTGTTTAGTTATTTAGTCTGTAAAGTACACTTTTTTCAAAAATATTTCTTTCAACTACAGGAAAGTCATTTCAGATGTAAGTTATAATTTTGTTTGAAATTTTTTTTTAAACGAAATCATTGATAAGAATAACTAAATAATATATGATATGTATTTCTTTTTTCATAGCAAAATTATTCATATAATGTGTCCTATATTTGTCCTATATTTTTTGTGGAAAATGTCCTATATGTGACAAGACGGTCGCTTCTACCCCTGGAGTAAGATATTGTTCGTTTTTCTGAGCTATAGTTAAATTTCAAACAGCATTTCAAGCAAAGAATTGAAAAACCGATTTTTTTTTTCATGGATTTTTGTTATTTGAGCTGCATCCAGGTCTCCTTAAAAAACAAGCATGAAGAAAAGAAAAAAAAACTCTGCTTCACCAGAATTGATGGTGGAAGTACAGCAAACTCCTGATTTTCCGCAGAATAGGTTGGCACGGTAACCACGGATTAGCAAATTCTCGGATAATCGCAAAATAGGTAAAAACCGTTACTAGTGTATGCAACAGCTTAACAAGATCAGTAACACTCGCTTGCATTTAATCTATAGCTAAAATGATAACAGTATATGCAAACAATGTCACGTATAAACTAAACGAGCTGATGTGTGCATCACATGACTTCCTTTTACGCCAATTTAATGATAACAGTGCCTTGGAATAAGCAAAGAAACTTTAAATATTTTTACCCCAAGTTTGTTGCGAACTTGAACAAAAAAAAAAAAACGTTTTACACAGATTAATTTTCCCAATATTAGACATTTTAATGTGATTCATTGGTTAACTGTCTAAATATCGCCAATAAGTGGCCAAAATGAAACCAGAAATAAAATAATAGAGAAAACCGCCAAATGTATCGCCAAGTTAGTGAAAAAACTTGGCGACCAAAAGCTTGGCGATGTATCGCCAAGTGTTTGCCGAATTATAACACACTTGAGTTTGCATTAAAATTAACAATGATTTCCCCCCACAAAAGTGTAAAAGACCCCCTTTGAAACATCCGAATGCAAACAAAAGGAGAGGTGCACAACTAGACCCCACCAGGAATCTACGTACCAAATTTTAACTTTCTAGGACATACCGTTTTGAGTTATGCGAGATACATAAGTACATACAGACGACACGAGAAAACTCGTTGTAATTAATTTAGGAATCGTCAAAATGGAAATTTCGGGTGTTTATACGTTCTTAGGCATATATCCACGTGTAGTCGGGTTAAAAAAAAAATCAATGTTCATTCGGGGGCGAGCAAAGTGAAAATTAAGGCTAATTTTTGGGTGAAATTTTTTTTCGCGAATACAATACTTCTTTTACTTTGTAAAATAAAGTAAAAAGGATCGTTCATTATTACAAACGGATTACGCACATACGCGTAAAAATGTTGCAAACGCATGTTACTTTCCCAGTGCCAAGCAGCCAACGATGTCGCCAAATGTCATGTGACTTTGTTTACCTGAACTATCACCTGGCATGGAGCAGAAAATAGGTAAAACTTGACCACGGAGAGATGGGGCATGACCTTGAAGTAAAAACACCATTTGTATCATTTGTAATAGATTGTATGTTATCATTATGTAATAGATAGGATCAGCAAGAACTACTCGGCGCTAAAATGACTAAACACTCTTTAAAAACGAAAAACAATTCTTTGCAATTTGAAATATTTCGCCAAATAAATAAAAAATACAATAAATTACATTAACAGTAGCTTTAAAATGTAAACAAATGATCACGCAACTCTATTGTTTATAGCCGAAGTCGCCAAGCCACCACGTTACTGTAACCCAGCCGATCAGGGAGCGAAACCAACTCCGACCGATTAGCGGTCCGATCTTTTGAACGAAAACTTTTTTAACTTCATACATTGCCTAATTTATTCTTTCCAAAAAAGATAAGGATCTTCCACGACTGCACTGATCTTTTCTGTATACAGAACTACCCTGTTGTAATTTATCTGGACGAAAATAAAATTTGTTTCCTCTTTAAATTACGTCATCTTTTGTTTTAATAATGTACTGATTAGTTAGATAATCCTTAAAGTATTCTTGACATTGATGCCAAAACTCAGATAGATTTCAGCCGAGAAACAAATTTTGCTTGGTACGGTACTTTCTGATCATTTGGTTAGGAAAACCTAAAGCACCGATCCGGTCATATTTTTCAACTACAACGACAGAACACACGTTTTGCGCGAACCTTCCAGTACTTTACTTTAAAATATATCACGGGAACTAAAATCGTTGCTTTTAAGAAATGAATCTCTCTCTCTCTACGTTTTATCTATTCTCAATTGACATATCACAGTACTTTACTTTAGTAAGAAATTTCATTACAAAAACAACTAGTATGTTGTGGCCATCACGAAACTTTCTTCTATATTTTTCTTTTTTTTCTGATCCCTCCCCATGCTTGACGAAGAAGCAATATTCCCAACAAAAACAAAATTACACATGCAAAAACTTGACGACCATCCCAATGTCTGAATTATTGCAAAAGCAAAGCAAAGAGCGAAAATTGAAAGTTATTTTAAAAGCCTTGCTTGAATTAATTACAAATATTTTATTTGTTAACAAACATAAGATGGCAACAGTTAAAAATTTTAAATCATTGAGATAATATTTCCTATCATTTCCATACAATTAAAATCACGAGAAATACGCAGACGACAATCTATTACGATTTATCTTTCTTATTGTTGCATTAATAAAAATGTTTTTATTCGCAAAAAAAAAAAAAAAAATCAACACCTCTTGGAGCGATCGGCGTCAAAATTGAACCAAAGCCTGTTTACAAATGGATTCACATATATTCCAAATTTCAACCAGAACGTAGCATTACTTCTTGAGATAGGGCACTCAAAATGGAAAAAAAGAACGGGTGATTGCGCTACCCCCTTTTTAGCTGTTGACACAAAAATAAAATCAGTTCTTATACCCACTAAGGGCTACTTGCCGATAAATTTTTCTTTCATTCCGTTCATTATTTCTTGAGATACAGCAGTCACAATTGACGACAAAAAACGTTCTATAGCTCAACCCCCGTTTGAGTTATTGACACCAAAATTGAATCAGCACCTGTTCCTGTTAATACCAACATATGGACCAAATTTTGTTTGATTCCGCCAGTTACTTCCTGAGGAATAGCAAGCACGCGTAACTCGAAAAACGTCCCATTGTTCCACCCCCCTTGGAGGGATTCGCGCCAAAAACCAATGGGCACAAGTTCACATAGCGGCACATATGTGTACCGAATTTCGTTCGATTTCATGCGGTAGTTTTTGCTGTAGAGTGGCCACAAAAAACTGGTCACACACAGACGTGACACACACACATACACACATACATACACACACACATACACACACACAGACAGACAGACATTTTCCAAAAATAGTCGAAATGGACTCAGCACACCTCAAAACGTTCGAATTCGTCAAAATTCGAAATTCGAAAATTTGCACGAATCCAATACTTTCTTCTATATATTAGATATAGAAGAAAGTAAAAAGCAGAGCTGGCTTTCTTATTGTCCTTTGACAACGGGTTAAATATTTATTTCAGTTCTCGCTCAACAATAGGTTGAAATAAATATTAATCATTTGGGAGACATAACCGTCCAATGTTTAAATTAATTAATTAATTAACAAAAACAATTCCGGTTCGATCCATCGCGCTTCGAAACCATGCTTGCCACAACTTAATTACACACAAAAAATTTGATCAAAATCGGTCCAGCCGTTTAAAAACCTTATGGTGACAAACTTCCGCACAAAAGATACATATACATACATATATATATATATATATATATATATATATATATATATATATATGTATATATATATATATATATATATATATATATATATATACACAGCATACATATAGAACCTCCTTAAAGGGACACTGTGTTTAAGGGGTGGACACAGATAAATCAAAACAAACAAAAATGTTTTATTGCGTACGAAACAGCGAATTAACTCGATTTGAAGTTCCACTTTTTCTCTAAAAATTATTTGATGAGAGTTAGACAATCACATGTAGGAATGAAACCAGTATGTATTGTAAAATTCTTGCTGAAATTCGCACCACCCCCGTGTTTTTGCTGTGACATTCTGTAATAAAATAATTTAGGGTCAAGGCGGATGTGAAGAGTCAGTCCTGAACTCTGAATATATGTCCAAGCATCTTAAAATGTAAACAAATGATCACGCAACTCTATTGTTTATAGCCGAAGTCGCCAAGCCACCACGTTACTGTAACCCAGCCGATCAGTGAGCGAAGCCAACTCCGACCGATTAGCGGTCCGATCTTGTGAACGAAAAATTTTTAAACTTCATACATTGCTTAATTTATTCTTTCCACCAAAGATAAGGATCTTCCACGACTGCACTGATCTTTAGTGTACAGAACTACCCTGTCCTCCCTCCAACTTCGATTTTCGGTACGTAAACAATTTTTGCAAGAGTTGTAATCCTAATTTATGCGGGAAATTAACATTACAAATTGGCTGATTACGGTTTTGATTGCATCAGATTTTAATGATTTTGATGACGATTACGATAACAAGTATTTTAAGCATTTAGCTAACGATTATAGTTGTGATTACATACAAATGCAGTCGATTACGATTGATTGCCCGTAATTGTGATTGCTCTAAGCCTGCTAAGTCTAATTCATTGTCCGTTTTTTTTTTTTTTTTTTTTAAGCTTTTGCCAAAACGCCCCGATTTTTGTTCAGCTAATATCCTTTTCCCTCCCCCCTCTTCACGCAATAGAAAAATTTAAAGTGACAGGACCAACTGAGAGATTTTACTCAAACATATTTAAATTCATAAATTTCCTCTTTTGCGGTAGTGCTACAAATATGTCATTTATATCTATTTTTTAAATTATATTTGGGCTCATGTAACCGTTTTTGATGTTTTCAGTGATGAGTGAACAGTCATATAATAAATTTTAAAACGCAACAAAAAACGAGCGATTAAAAGCTGCATTCTCTCAACAGACTCAAACATTCATTCTGTATACCGACGTACAAGCACATTAGAAGACTTAATCTCGTAATTTTTCAGGCAACTCCAGTTTATTTAAACACTTCGATCTCCGTAACTCAGACTCGGGGGGGAAAACTTCGAATGGGGTATTTTTAAGGGTTTTCGAACAGTACCAAACTTTGAAACGATACAGTAACTTCGTTGTCTAGAAAGCACATTAGGGTTGTTTCCTTGAGTCAAAAGTGCTACTTTTAGTCACTGAAATTGATAGAATGAGCAAAAAAAAAAAAAAAAAAAAATATCATGGATCGTAAAAAATCTTTTATTTTCAAAACGTTTAAGGTTTTAATTAATTTTTAAAGCTGTCCGATTTTTTAAATAAGGCGTGTACTTTATGATGTCACAAGTGATGAATTTTGGCGCGTACTCCACTGGCGCTCTGAATGTTTACGCTTGCTGTCTACCGCGTTTCCAGGTTATGCTAATTCAGAAGCGAATTAAATATTGCGTTCTGCGCTAATGGCATCAGTGAATGGCATTTCATCACTTGTGATGTCATGTGCAGAAGCGTAGAAAAGGAAATTGTGAATCTGCGCACCGATTAAAATAGTTTTTAAAAAATATTAAACTTAGTCAAATTTTATAAAAAGTGGTCAAATCCTATGCTTTTAAGCACTTTCTTTCAGAAAAAATACCTTTAAAATTCCGGAAACGATCCCATTTTATACCAGTTTTCAGTCTAAAACTTAAAGATCTAATGGTTTCGAATTTTTTGAGTTTCGAATCCCCTCCCCCACATTACCCTTCCAGGTTGCCAATGTACCTTTGTGCGAGATTTGGCCAAGATCCGCCATAAACTAGTTTTTTAACGAATATACGAACAAACCACTTTAATTGCTGTTGTACTTGTATAGATTTCGCGATATGGTGTGTGTACACCCTTAGATGGAAAATGTTATTTTAGTTTTTAAGTACATTGTCTTTTCTTGCCATCAAAATAATTCTGCTTTCGGTGTGCGATTCCAAATGTTTTGCATGCCTTGTACGAGATTATAGTTTAACATTCTTTTATTCTTTTCGTTCTTTTCAGTTATAAATTTGCATGCTGTTGGAGTGCAACAAGTGTGATGCCAGACTTTGACGTGCCCTACATGAACAAACACCTTTGTTTTTACTTTCATCTAAGGAATTACGTCAAAATGAGTTTACGAAGAAATGCAATGAGACTTTAAGATTAAGGCTTAGCAATTACTATAGTATTCATTCCTTAGCCAATCCAGGCAACCACAACAGAAGATTGTAGTGTATGTTATATAAAGGGTAGTCAACTACAAGAATTTACTCATTTTTCGTAATGTTGCCAGCAAGTGTCTCAAACCTTTGCATGCGGTCAAATTCATGTAGTAATAGTTCTTGCATAAGAAAATATCGATTCATCTTAATATCCTTGAACAAAACCTTGTTTAACCAGAGCAAGTAAGTGTTTATCAGTTATAAAAGAAAATAGTGACGCCTGCATTGAGGAACTCGTTTGACGAACGTCATTTTATTTTATGGTCTACATCTTGCATATAATGACAGAAGAATAAAATCTAAAATGTTCATCCGATTCTATAACTCTCTTGCCAGCAAAAGTGATCTGCTTGAACATAAATATTTCAATCAACTAGTCTTAATCATGAAGCTGCTAATCAAAAAAAGGCAAAGTTGCTATCTGAAAAGAAACGTTTCATTTGATCTCCGTAACATTTTCCCGTGTTTAGTGTAATCAGTACCAACGCTTTTATTCCTTTCAATGTTGTTTGTTGATCGTGTGCAGTGAAAATTGCTGACAATTGACACACTTTTGATTAAGTTACAACGAATTAAGTGTATGAACCCTTCTGAAACCTTAAGAAAAAAAAGGTTGTGACAAGATCTTCATTAATATTGGCTTATCAAAGCGAAATATGGTAACTGGAATCGAGTTAAACTGAAAAGAAAATAGTCTGGGTGGAATAAAATTGACTTTTGTCGAAAATCCTAAGGTGCTATAGTTAAAAGAGTTTGATTGCTTAATGGTTGATCAAATCCCGTTTTGAACTTTCATTGAGGAGTTAAACTTGGAACAACAATGATTATTGTTATTTAAATGAAAAAATTTGCGTTAAAAAATATGAGGGTTTTTATTGAAAAAACACTGTACGGTTTCTAACCTTTTTAAACGTTTGGGAACTGTTAGATCTTTGTATAAAAGTCCATTAAGAACAATTTCATACCATTCAGCAATGGCGAATAATCCTCTGATCCATAATGGCTCTACAGAACTTTATTCCTGTGAACACTGTTCAGGAGTATTTGCTTTTGTTTCAGACTTAAAGAGACATTTAAAAGGAGTCCATAATGGTAAAGAAACAAACTCATATGAACATTGTCCGAGGACATTCCCTAGTGCTTCACATTTAAACCGTCATGTGAGCATCCATACTGCCGAGAAACCCTTCACCTGTGAACATTGCTCAATGGTATTTTCTAAAGTTTCAAATTTAAAAGATCATGGAAAATTTCATACTGGCGAGAAACCATTCGCCTGTGAACTTTGCTCAAGAGTATTTTCTCGAATTTCAAATTTAAAATTACATGTGAGAATTCATACTGGAGAGAAACCATATAAGTGTGAATTTTGCTCTAAGGAGTTTACTCAAATGGGACACTTGAAAGGGCACCGGAGGACCCATACTGGCGAAAAACCATTTTCCTGTGAACAGTGCTCAAAGGTATTTACCAACGCTTTGAATTTAAAGAATCATCTGAGAACTCATACTGGCGAGAAACCATTCACTTGTGAACATTGCTCAATGGCATTTGCTGATGGTTCGAATCTAAAAAAGCATGTAAGAATTCATACTGGCGAGAAACCATATAAGTGTGAAATTTGTTCTAGGGAGTTTTCTGAAATAGGACACATGAAAAGACATCGGATGACCCATACTCGCGAACGAACATTTTCCTGTGAACAATGCTCAAAGGCATTTTTTAGCGCTTCAAATTTAAAGAGGCATCTGAGAACGCACACTGTCGAGAAACCCTTCGCCTGTGAACATTGCTCAATGGTATTTTCTAAAGCTTTATATTTAAAAGATCATGTGAGAATTCATATTGGCGAAAAACCATATAAGTGTGAAATTTGTTTTAAGGAGTTTCCTGAAATACGGCCCCTGGAAAGACACCGGAAAACCCATACTGGTGAAAGAACATTTTCCTGTGAACAATGCTCAAAGGCATTTTTTAGCGCTTCAAATTTAAAGAAGCATCTGAGAATCCATACTGGCGAGAAACCCTTCGCCTGTCAACATTGCTCAAAGGTATTTGCAGATGGTTCAAAGCTAAAAAATCATGTAAGAATTCATACTGGCGAAAAACCATATAAGTGTGAAATTTGTTCTAAGGAGTTTTCTGAACTAGGACACCTGAAAAGACACCGGAGGACCCATACTGGCGAAAAACCATTTTCCTGTGAACAATGCTCAAAGGCATATGCTAGTGCTTCAAGCTTCAAGAAACATCTGAGAAATCATGCTGGCTAGAAACCATGATCCTGCGCATATTGCTCAAGAGTATTTTCGCAAGCTTCAAATTAAAAAAATCATGTGAGAATTCATACTGGAGAGAAATCATATAAAATTTGTTTTAAGCAGTATTCCTGACTAGGACACCTGAAAAGACACCGGAGAATCTATAGTGGCGAAAGAACATTTTCTTGTAAACAATGCTCAAAGGCATATTCTAGTGCTTTCAGCTTAAAGAAACATTTGAGAAATCATACTGGCGAGAAACCATGATCCTGTGAATCACCGATTGGAATAAATATAAAACTTTACACATCCTTCGGTAAAACACTTAAATGTATTGAACACGTGTTTTTTTTATCGGCAACAAACAGCTTTAACGGGATGAAATTTACCCCTAAATATTGGATAGTTGGGATATTAGAGAGTACAATATATTCTTTCATTTTTAATTTTGAATACAAAAATTCAAATAATGATTGACTTTGTGTTATTGATGTTTTTTTTTTTTTTTTCAGATAACTAGTGTTAGAAGTGCATATGAAGGGGCACTCATGGTGCCAATTCCGCCATTGTAATTTTGAAGGAGGATAATTTTATAGGAGAGCTAATTCCATCAGTCCTGGGGGGGGGGGGGTGCGTTGGGATCCCTGCTGCCTTGTATATGAACTGAATAAAGTTGCTACATAACATCACATCTTACGCTTTAGCATAGGCTTTCCAAAGCTCCAAAATTTAAATTGCATTCAAATTAAAAAATATTTTCACCACTTTAAAAACATTTCTGAAATTCGGTTCCTAAATTTTAAAGGGGGAGCAGGAGGGGACGATAATCCCCCTAATTTAGTAAAAAGATTTATAGTTACTTTTCAGTTTCCCCTATCCTCTGAAATAGCGGACCTGGCCAGATAATGGAAATTTTCATTTTTTTTAGTGAGAATGCATGCCAATCAGGGGTGCCCCCCCCCAAGTTCAATATGGCAATCCCCCCCCCCCCCCCCACTACCAAAAAAAATCTCAACCGTCTTTTCCTTTTTTATAGCTTTTGTTTTTTTCTGTTTATTTATTTATTTATTTTTTGAATATTTTTATTTACTTACTTATTTATTTTTAATTATTATTGTTATTATTACTTTATTTGAAAAGTTCTGTGCCGGTGACATACCACACACACGCGCAAACTAAAAAATTAAATGAAATAAAATGTAAACAATAAAATAAAATTTAAAAAATAATAATTAAAATAAATAAAAAATCACCTCCCCCCGATGCCAATTATAATTAATATGACTAAAATGCACAGTTGGTATTATTTATATTCACTTTAACTCCCAAAGAAAAAATTTACACTTTAGAAGTCGGGTTACCAAAGCCAAATTATAATAAATTGGGAAATTGAAACAAACGTCGATTATTAATTTTTTGAAATCTCATGTTTTATTTTAAAGCATGTTTTCCAATTTAAAGGTGCAGTTGCCCTCCCTTGCCGCCATCTAGATACGCCCATGGTAATAATGCAATTCGATTAAAAATATGTTTATTATTTTACTTAATTAAAAAATGTGTAACAGGTTTTGGTCCGGATAAAACCCTGCCTTTAAAGCACTGTTTATAACTTATTATAAAAATTATTTTGAGGGACATTCTTTCATTGAAGTACTTTCTAAGTTTAACTTTAAAGTATCCAACAATATTTCCTTTCAACTTTAATTTTATCAATTATTTGTTATTCAAAGCGAAAGAGAAACCGCATTTTAACACGCAAACAAATGCAATCGTGCGGTTTGTTGGCAACGCTAAAAACGCCATCTATCGGCTCAAACTGAACTATATTTCTGGTCGAAAATTACTGTAGGCTCCTCAAACAGCGCATCGTTGCATCCTCGTAGGCTACGCCTCTGGGGAGGGGCCCTACAGATTTTGTTGCAGAAGGATGGATTGGAACGGACGTGGTTAGTTACCGGTTAACCATGGCCGACCGGTTGTGTTTTGCGAATTATCCTAAATAAATATTGAAAACCGACGTCACGGCAATCTGTAAAATTAGTGCGATAAAGCTGCCAAATGTGTAACCCTCTCTGTTCCTGACAGCCAATCAGATCAGCAGAATCTAGGAATATTTCCTGTTGTAAGTACCATTGGATCCCATATGTTTCGTTCGATCGATGTATGTTTTGCTTTTGGAAAAGATAAGCGGTGACGTCTGGTAATGCTCTGCAAGATCTTTATGATTATCAATTTTCATAATGAATTATTTCCAGAAGTAAGTAAGAGTAGACGATCCTACGATTGTTGCTTTTGGTTTCATAATTTATCTATTATTTATATGAGTTTTTAAAACCGTTTTATATTCTGAGTGTAATGATCCATTTGAAACTATTTTTTTAATATTCACTTCGTGCCCTTTTGACAAAAAAAGATCTCCTTTGTGGAGATATTTTGCCTGTTTTCAAGAGTTTAAACTTTTGAAGGCACTGTGTGAAATTATTTTTTTTACAAAAGGTTTTTATCATGTTATCTACTGAGGTACCCGCATAAGCTATTAAATATGGCAGGAAAAATTAGATAGCAAAAATTTCCCTTGTGGACACGAAATGATCCAATAACATGTAAAATGTTCAGGAAAATAAATATTGGGAGTCATAAATAAATAAGCATTGGAAGCATTTGCATATATATCAAAAACATTTAATACTCTTTGCAAAAAAAAAAATTAAACCAGTATCCATAGTGAAAAATTTATTTTCCTTCTTCATAAAACAAACTTGCATAATTTTAATCCCAGAACTATATTTCTGCTGACTGTGCAAACCAAATGTACAGGGTGCGGCAAAAAAAAATCAGGCAAGCAATTTTCCATATAACTTTATTAAAAGTAAATCAGTTAACAAAACATAAAAAATATTAATATGAGAAGACCTTTAGCAATTAATAAATTAATTGGCTTCAAACTGGCTGTCTTTTGAAGTAAAACAAAGGTGCAACTGATTGAAAATTTTCATTCAAGGGCCGCAAATCCTTTAATCAATCCTACTCCTATAAAGCAATTGTTTTAGAGAGTCCAAACTTATGTGTTGTTTAGGGTAGACCTTTGACTCTAAAATAGGCCATACAGTGCAATAAATGGGGTTGAGGTCTAGCGAGAAGGGCGTCCACTCTATAGATGATATCAAATCAAAAACTGCTCCTTGCACCACTCTTGTCTTTTTTGGCCGTGTTAACTGATGTGGTTTTTCTTTCAAACAATATTAATCAGGTTTGAAAGTCAAAAAATTACAATTATTATTTCAAGTTTCAAAGGCGATCAGAAATAGAAAATGTAATTGTTATAATTAGACACATATTATTTAATATTATTGGTTGATATTATTTTTTACAACTTGACTTATTTCTGGTGTTTGACCATGAAAGCTCTCAGTTATAAAACAAAAAGGTTTCTTTTTTTTTTTTTTTTGTTTCTTTTTCTAATTAAACTTACTTTTATGTGTCAAGCAGAAAAAGAAGATGTATGGATTGCATATATTTTTTAATACTTAACCCTTTATATGTTCCAAGAAACACAGAGCTATTAAGAAACCCTATTTTTATTCATAAAAAAAATCAAATTTTCCATTTTTTCGTGAAAAAAAAAACGGTAAAAAAACGTTTTTTTTCCCCACTACTTTAAAATTTCCAGAAATTTTACATCTCTAGTTGTGATAGCTTTTTCTGCATATTAAAAATAATATTATGTGTATATTCTCTTATATTTTATACATAATCCTGACAGCTCAATTTTTCAGAATTTGAAATGAATCTGATCTGGCTTTCTGAAGCACTGCTGTTTAATGCCAAGTTACTAACAAATTGTAGTTCTGCCTAGTCCATCTTGGGAAAATATCAAAAGAAGTAAGTACTACATGTCATTAAAAAAGGTTTTTTTTTCAATAGTTATCTTGAACATGGTCTAACCCTTCGTCTGAAGTACACTGTACTCTGAATTCCCAGCCGAAAATTAATATTTTGGTTTGAAGGGAAATTGCCCACATAAATTGCACTGAACAACTTTGGATTATTTGTGGCACTAGCGCAGCTAGAAATTCCTTCTGAGGGAGATTTTTTTTTATCAAAAATACCTTCCGAAGGGTATTTTGATCAAAACACCCCTTTCATGTGCATTAAGGACTGTATTAGAATTTGCATTTATGCTAAAACCAATGGCTCTGGGGGGTGTTTTCACCCCCCAAAACCCCCCTGCACTCAGTGGCGGATACAGCCGGCGGGCAACCGGGAATTTGCCCGGTGGGTCGGTCATGCTTCGGGCCGATCAATTAACGGTAAAATATTTCGGGCCTGTCTACTAACAGCAGGGTGGCGACAGATCAGGGAAATCAGGGAGATCAGGGAAAAGTCAGGGAACTTTATTAATCAGGGAAAAGTCAGGGAAATATCAGGGAATTTTGAAAAAATAACAGAAAATCAGGGAAAATTGATTTTTTGAAGAAAGAAATTTTTTTTTGCTTTACAAAATTAAGTACTCTTAATTCCCTACGCATTTTCCGCCAATTATCTGTTCAAAAAAAAAAAAAGAAAAGTAAAATTAATGAGGTGCGATTATACACTGCCGCATATTTGTGCATATTTTTTTCCTCAACGTCAAAGTATTGAATCTTACTTATTAACCACAGGATGAACTTTGAAAGATTGCTTTTGTGTCTGTTAGGTTGTTTATTTTACCTAGCTTGAAATTTTCCTTTTACGCTTTCAATCCTACGTAAAATAAACAACCATACAGGCAAAGAGGAAGCCTTCAATTATGCCTTAGCTCCTTTGCCTTTATTCCATTGTCTCAAAGTAATTAGCGTACTATAATCACGATTTCAAGAAGAAATCTTTGGTTTTTGAATTAATTCAATAAAAGCTCAAAAGTTATTACTTCTTCGCGTTTTTAATTGAATTGCTAAAATTGAACTTTCAATTAAAAAAACTTTGTTTTTTGCCGTTATGCTATTTGTTGTCACCGCAGATTATAAAGGTTTTCTTTTCTACAGACTTTAGTGATTCTTTGATTTTATAACCAAGTTGTATTCTTTTATATATTTTGAAATTAACTGATTGCTTTTTTTTTCTTGCATTTTAAAGTTGTTTGTTACAAAAGCAATCTAAGATTTTTTCTCGTTACATACTGAAATCATTTGAAATAGAGTTAACTTGTGTACTTAAGAAAATATCTTTATTTTTTTATTGTTAAAATGCTGTATTCATTCATTAAAACCTATGTTCTTGATTGGAGAAAAGCTCCCTATGAATGGTTGTCAAAGGGTTTCATCTGTTTTGCATAAATATGTCAATTAGTTATATAAGAATAACTACATTACTTCTATTCTTTTACTATTACTTGTTATTCTTGCAACAATTATTATACTGTTTGAAAACTTAGAACTAAAAAGTAATTGAAATTATTTTGAACACACATAATTTTACACATGTTTTTAAGATGTTTACACATGTATTAATGCATAAATACACATGTTTTTAAAAGTAATTTTAATAGTTTATTAAATTCTTTTGCTAAGTGGTTTCTGGAAGTAAAGTTTTTTTTTTATTTTAATTTTCTATAATCTTTCCATTGTATAAAAATTTAATATACTGTTTTGTAGGTCATTCCCCCCCCCCCCCCCCGAATTGTCATGGTTCTTTTTTTTTCTTTTTTTTTTTAACCATTTTATTACAAAAAGTAGCATCTTTTTAAAATATATCTTTAGTTCAACAACTTTACATAACTTAAAACGTTTAAAATACTGCATTTTATACAAACATGCAATGGATTTCAAGTAAAGCAAAGAAAGAAAACCATTATCATTGGTAACGTAAATCAGTTAAATTTGGTGAACTTAATCAGGGAAATCAGGGAAAAGTCAGGGAACTTTTTTTCACCGTTCCTGTCGCCACCCTGAACAGTAAAATGTAAATTTTGTGCGCATGTGTTTAGAATAAAGCAAATTCACAAAACACAGCCTCAGCTCCTCTTTACGCATGGGCTAAAGCTTGCGGGTGGAGGGAGGCAGGGCCGTCACCAAGGGGGGGAGGGGGAATTTCGGAAATGGGGTTGCCCAGGGCCTGATTATCACACAGGGGTCCCAGCCCAGGCCTGGGACCCTATGTTTCTAAGGCGCTCCAAATGTGTCAAAGAATTATGCATAGCATTGCAACAATATGAAAAATACATGTATTTTTTTAAAAATAATAAAAAGTTATGATTTATTAATTGAAAAAAAACTTCTTAAAAGGGGAATTTTTAATCATTCTGCCAGTAACGAATTTCCTTGGTCATGATTATGAGGGGGCCCAAAGGAGATTCATAAATGCACATAAGTGATTCATACATAGTTGTGTGATTAGACAAAGAGGCCTCCAAAAGTGCATTCGTGCTTTAAAAATGTAAATCAAACACTGCATAATCTTCAGGGAGCCTCCAAATTAATGTGGGCCTCACTTTTAGTTATTCAGGCCCCGGAGCTGCCAATATATTTTTAGTGGTATAATAAAAAATAAATGAATAAATTTAAAAAAAAACAAAAAAAACAGGAAAACCTTAGCGGTCGTAAAAAGTTAAAATACTTTTGGTTTCTTTGACACTTTTATTTATAAATGACAATTCACAATTGCTCTAAAATGCAACTTACAACGAGGGCCGACGTGAGGTCATGTCAACTTAGTTGGAGAATAGGGGCCTAGCTCGGAATTGAATTTGTGCAGAGGGAAAATATCCTAACGGTGAAAGGTGTAGAAGGGGGTCTGTGAAAAGAATTTACTTATGTCATTTGTTTCCCCTTTTGCTCTCGGCGACCCTGTTTATAACAATTGGAATAAAAGTGACAAAATATTTTTTTTCCTTACGTTTTTTCCCGTATTTTGTACTTCCGTAATTACTTTAAAAAAATGCAATTTTAAAATACCATTGAGGAGCATGAAAGACTCTACAAACAGTATCAAATTAAAAGTCAAACGGCGCCGAAATGTGAGTTTCAAACATTTTTTGACGAAACAAAGTATTCTGTTCGCTGTACAAACTCACGGTTTCGGGCCCCTCCGTTTAAAAAGAAAATAAGTTGATAAAAACCAATGTCGAAAGAATTCCGGTGGTCCCCAGAATCTCCCCCCCCCTCCTAATATCATCGAAGATGGTGTAAAATTTAAATTTTTGAGCTTCAATTAAGAGAATAGCCGAATCCACTCCCGCCATAACATGGAATTCCAGTTTCGAAAACTTGCTGGAGAGAAGCACTCGAGCCCCTCCCATTTTTTTAACATTTTCAAAGATGATCTAAAACTGTGTTTTTAAATTAACAGTATCAAAAATTTTCTGGGAAAGTGCCCCGTCCCCTCCTCTCTCTCGGCATCATCAATGAAGAACGTTTTAAATCTCGTTTTTAGTGCTTCAAATTCGAAATTTTTCCGGGGTTAGCCTCTTGAATATTCCTTTTCCGAACATCACTGAAGGTCATCAAAAGTTTCGTTTTTGGAACTTAACTTTCGAGTAACTGCCGGTGCCCTAGTCTTTACCAAAAAATGCTTTTAAGACTTCAATTTGAAAATTTTCTGGTGGATGGCTTCGGAATCTATCTTGACTTAAAATCACCAAACATCTTCTAAAACTGCGTTTTTAGAGCTAATATTTTTTAAAAAAATTTCAGAGGAGAGCCCCCGGAACCGCTCTTTATAGCATATACTCGAAGATAATTTAAAATTCTGTTTTTGGATTTCCACTTCCGAAAAATTGCAGCAGGAGAAACCCTGAACCTACGCTCCCCTAACATCACCAAATATTGACTAAAATTGAGTTTTTAAGACTACAATTTCGAAAATTTTCCGGGGCAGCGGCCCCCTGGATCCCTTGTTTCAGACTCAATGATAATATTTCTATTAACTTTATATTGCTAATACTTTAATGACTCCCAGAAGCCAGAAAGCTAAGTCCACTCTCTCTCTCTCTTTGTATTGATACATGCGTTTGAAAAAAAAAAAAAAAATATGGGGTTGTCAAACTGGTACCCGACTCCTCCCACCAGGTTTTTGACCTCGTATCGAATCTGGGGTTCGTCAGGGTATGGCAGTATAAAAAGGGAATGTTTATAATAGGGCCCAGTAATGTATGTTTGTGTCAAGGGACCCATCACGTTCTAAGACGGCCCTAGTTACATCGCTAGATCAGTTTCATAAAACAGGGCAATTAAGTTACTTGTTATGACTGCAGAAAAGGACATACTAGCCAACCAGTGTTATCATTACGGAAATATTCAATCAAGTTCCGGGCATTATAAAAATACTTAAATGGACAACTACAATCACAATTTTCCCCAAAAATAAGGTTTAGCTTATATTGTATCAATTTGATCACCATTAAAGCACAGAAGTGTTCTTATCTGTTAAATTTCGTTTAAATAAAACATATTTAGTTGTTAAGAATAATTTCCTCATATTTAAGTGATATCCCAATCGTTAGGTAAAATTTAATATCTATAAGAGCTATGGGGCCGCTACATCTCCTAATGCCAGGGCCGATTTTTTCAATCAATCCGCCACTGCCTGCACTGTGCCACTGATTTGTGGTAATTAGTATTTGAATTTATTGGGAGAATCCTTGTATAAAATGCGCTTAAAGGATAATCCTTAGTA